>NC_091178.1:43557961-43583219 GCF_040958095.1 Procambarus clarkii | reverse complement strand
GTGTCGCGGAGTATAGTGTCGTGGTGTATAGTGTCGTGGAGTATAGTGTCGTGGTGTATAGTGTCGCGGAGTATAGTGTCGTGGAGTATAGTGTCGTGGAGTATAGTGTCGTGGTGTATAGTGTCGTGGAGTATAGTGTCGCGGATTATAGTGTCGTAGTGTATAGTGTAGCGGAGTATAGTGTCGTGGTGTATAGTGTCGTGGTGTATAGGGTCGCGGAGTATAGTGTCGTGGTGTATAGTGTCGTAGAGTATAGTGCCGTGGTGTGTTGTGTCGCGGAGTATAGTGTCGTGGTGTATAGTGTCGTGGTGTATAGTGTCGTGGTGTATAGTGTCGTGGTGTATAGTGTCGTGGAGTATAGTGAAGTGGTGTATAGTGTCGCGGAGTATAGTGTCGTGGTGTATAGTGTCGTGGTGTATAGTGTCGTGGTGTATAGTGTCGTGGTGTATAGTGTCGTGGTGTATAGTGTCGCGGAGTATAGTGCCGTGGAGTATAGTGTCGTGGAGTATAGTGTCGTGGAGTATAATGAAGTGGTGTATAGTGTCGCGGAGTATAGTGTCGTGGTGTATTGTGTCGTGGTGTATTGTGTCGTGGAGTATAGTGTCGTGGTGTATAGTGTCGCGGAGTATAGTGTCGTGGTGTATAGTGTCGCGGAGTATAGTGTCGTGGTGTATAGTGTCGTGGTGTATAGTGTCGTGGTGTATTGTGTCGTGGAGTATAGTGTCGTGGTGTATAGTGTCGCGGAGTATAGTGTCGTGGTGTATAGTGTCGTGGTGTATAGTGTCGTGGTGTATTGTGTCGTGGAGTATAGTGTCGTGGTGTATAGTGTCGCGGAGTATAGTGTCGTGGTGTATAGTAGTAGTGGAATTGAGGCCATAACGTGTCCGTTTTGCTTTTTTTGAGGGACACGTTATGGCCTCATGTGTTTTCGTTACAAATGGCGAGGGACACGTTATGGCCTCATGTGTTTTCGTTACAAATGGCGAGGGACACGTTATGGCCTCATGTGTTTTCGTTACAAATGGCGAGGGACACGTTATGGCCTCATGTGTTTTCGTTACAAATGGCGAGGGACACGTTATGGCCTCATGTGTTTTCGTTACAAATGGCGAGGGAGACGTTATGGTCTAGGTGTTTTTGTTACAAATGGCGAGGGACACGTTATGGCCCCATGTTTTTTCGTTACCCCGGTGAGATTTAAGGGACACGTTATGGCCCCATGTTTTTTCGTTACCCTGGTGAGATTTAAGGGACACGTTATGGCCTCATGTTTTTTCGTTACCCCGGTGAGCCATGCACGGGCATTGCTAATGGTCAATGACGTCATCAACTTACCTGGGGATTAAAAGGCTGGCTTCTGGCCCCATCATATTTCGCACAGGCATTGCTAATAGTCACCCCGTATTCTTCTTCCCTGAATAAGTCCGTTTTCTGTTATAGTATGTTTATTCCCATTTTCAATATTTATAGCAAAGGGGGATTCAAATGCTACCTTCTGTCAAGCCTAATGTGCAATGGCGTTAATCATTATAAGCTCGTTTTTCTCAATAAGGTATTGCCGTACTGTTTCCCATTGTCTAAGATCATTTTATAGCTAAGATTACATAATAATAACATAAGAAATGACTTCAAACCCTGTTTACAGAACCAGTATTTACCCAGGTCTTTTTCCTAATTCTAAAACTTATTCCAATTTATGTCCATTGTTTCATGTTCTGTCTAGTGTTGATAATTTTAATAGTCTATTAATATTCCCCCTTTATCATGTCCATTCATTCACAGCTCTATCATGTCACCTCTATTTCTTTGCCTTTCTAGAGAATATAATTTAAGCTTTGTCAATCTTTCTTCAGAAATTGCTTATTGAGCATAGGGCAAAATAAAAATGAAAACTTACTATCTTTCATTTGTATGAAAACAGTCCCCTGCCAGGCGTAGTGACTTCAATGCAATTTCAGTACTAATCCAATATTACTGTATAAACTAACAGTACCCTGCCAGGCATGGTGACTTCAATGCGATTTCAGTACTAATCCAACATTACTGTATAAACTAACAGTCCCCTGCCAGGCATGGTAACTTCAATGAAAAGCAAGCCTCACATGTTTTGAAATAAATGCGGACCCCAGGAGGTTCACACATAAGTGTGAACTCTTAATCTGGCTTAATACCTCACCTATACTCTGTGCTTCATCAGAGTTGATATTCAGCTACAATAGCTCGTATTTTCGCTCATTACTTATATTTTCTGTTATTCATAAACCCGATCAATCCTTCCTAACCTAACCTATCCTAACATATTATTTATAACAAACAAATACATTCTACAGAACAGTTATTGTTGTTGTTTAGTGACATCGTGAAAAGCGAGCTCAGGTATAGGGACAATGTATTGATGGTCATTAGCATATAGGTGTGAAGGTATTACAGTACCTTACTGGTCAACTATGTATGACGTCACCAGACAACCAATGCGACCTTTGGCGTCCTACTGGCATGTGTATTTGATGTTATTAATCAAAAATGACTAGACTATCCATCCCCACCTAACCTAATCAGAGGTATAAGAATATACATTTTAGTCATCCACAACTGTAATCATTATTCAGTGATAAGTTCAAAAGTATAACAGAAGCCCAAATGTCATACTGCAATTTAAGCAGAATCGTACATCTGGCAGCATAGCAGGTGAGCTAAACATAAGAATAAAGGTAACTGCAGAGGTCCTATTGGCCCATACGAGGCAGCTCCTATATATTTCCACCCAATCTCATTCATGTCCACCCTATGCTTAAAACAACCAAGGGATCCCACTTAAAGTATTAGTTTACAATAATAGTTTTAATAAATAGCTCTTATTCTAGTTTTATACACAACAGCAATTATGAAAACCCTATATCTAGATATTCTACTATAATCCACAAGTAGTTACCACACATCTGGCAGTACAGCGGATTAGTGGCTGTGTTCATAGGCTAGTCAACTGTCCTCACATCCATCAAATAGATATCCAAATGTCGCACCTCAATTCATCCATCTAGCAACTCAGCTGGATGTTAGCCACTATATTCATAGGCTAATCATTTCTACACCTCAAAATATCCTAGTCTTGCTACGCAAATCAGCTTACTTGTTTCTAAACCAACACTCGCAAATACAATCATGCATACCTACACATACTTCAAAACCTATGCATTCATAGAGAATAGCCTAGTTTTTGCCACCATTTCCCCATTAATCAGATGTAATTTATGCCATACACACAGAAAATACTGCATTTACACACCAAATATGCCATTTATGCACAAAATATACTATTTACACTCAAAATATACCATCACATAAAAAAATATGAGATTTTCATACAAAATATGTCAGTTGCAAACAAAAATATACCATTTACACAATATTGCATGTACACTCAGAGTATGACATTTACACAAAGTAAGGTATTTTGCACAAATATATAAAAATGCTTATACATTTAGACAATCAAAAATGCGCTTTAACTAAAATTACACAATTTCACAAACGTAATTTTCACAAAATACCCACACATTGTCTCACAAACCAAAATACACTTACACCATAAAGATCTATTTTATCATATTACAGAGCTTACACAAAATACACAATTTTCACACACAAATACAGTTGCACCAGTTCCACTTCAACAAATTAAAAACACAACGTGCATAAATGCACTATTATCACAAAAATTATTACACAGTTTGTGTAATTATTTTACATCTTTGCACAATTAATACAAGAAAACTTGCTATATAATTACTCAGCTTGCACAATGACAATCAATACCCAAAGGTAAAAATAAACAATTCGTCCATATGCAATTACACAACATGCGCAAATTAATACACAACTTATACAATATTACACATCTTTCATATTTATTACACACAACTTGCACAAATGCATATCTAGCACAAATACGTACAATACATAACTACCCCAAATATGAAAAAACACAAGTAGCATAAATACACGATTAACACAAATACAATTGCGACATTTACACAACTTGCTCAAAAATATAATCAATACACAACTTACCAAAATATGAACAATACATAACTAGCACATATTCATTAAATACCCAACTATGCAATTTCCGCAAATACACATACAAAAACATATACAATTAATACAGACAACTTGCACAAAACAATACACAATTTATAGAAATATAATCAATACATAATTTCAATAATCATACAACATATGCAAAATACATAATCTGCACAATTAATACACAAGTATATTAATTGTGCTATATATGTACAAACACAACCAACTAGGTCAAACAATACACAATTTGCATGATATTTTTCTGGGTATATTTAGGACATTAATTATAATATGCTGAGTTTATCCAACTCCCCAAAAGTCAGAATTTCACATATAAAAATGTTTCTTATAACTTCCAATGAGCTCAATATATAACACATTCTTTTTCCATTAAGATATCAACATTATTAGTGCTAAACTATTCATCTAACATATGCCCACTGTTTTTATGTCTTATTAATACCTTCCTTGTTACATTCTCTCCAATCAGACCACCATATTTATGTATTTATTCAAACCATCTAACAGACTTATTTGTTCTAGCCTTAGTTATGTTAGGGCAGGTGGGGTTAGGTGGAGTCAGTATTTTCTATGATAATTTTAGACAAATTTGCTGTATCTTATCAAAATGCATCCTGTTAAAACTTAAATTCATCTAAATCTATCAAAAATATACTTATACTACGCAATTTGACTAAATTCTACCTAGCTAAACTTACTAAATATGAGCATCCCATATCCTCACATACAAGTCTATGTCGCCTCTGTCCATACATTATATGAGTCTGTCATATAGCACGAACCCCAAATAGGAAAATTTACACTATTTCATAAACATACTAGTTCATTACCCTAAGATATTATATATGTCTTCCCTACACGACCTCACCAAACCTGACCTAGCATATCCAACCCTGGATTTGGTAAAAGTTGGCGAAATGTATGCTATGCCACCTAAATTTCACCAAATTTAAGGCAATTTCCACCAAATATACCCAAATGTTGTGTATCATAGCATCGCCAAAGCCCATTTTCTCCTATTCCATACTACCCTACACAACCTCACCTAACCTGACCTAGCATATCCAAACCTGGATTTGGTTAAAGTCGACGAAATTCATGCTATGCCACCTAAATTTGACCAAATATACCCAAATGTTTCATATCACAGCACTGCCAAAGCCCATTTTTACCTACATTTTCTCCTATTCCATCCTACCCTACGCAACCTTACCTAACCTATCCTAGCATATCCAAACCCAGATTTGGTTAAAGTCGGCGAAATTTAAGCTATCCCACCTAAATTCTAACTAATTTAAGTCAATTCCCACCAAATATATCCAAATGTTCTGTATCACAGCACTGCCAAAGCCCATTTTTTTACCTACATTTTCTCCTATACCATCCTACCCTACGCAACCTCACCTAACCTATCCTAGCATATCCAAACCTAGATTTGGTTAAAGTAGGCGAAATTTAAGTTATCCCATATAAATTTGACCTAATTTAAGACAATTTCCACCAAATATACCCAAAAATGTTTTGGAACATAGCACGGCCAAAGCTCATTTAGCTGAGTTTTCACCTATTCCAACCTGCCCTAGACAACCCTACCCATCCTCTCCTGGCATATCCAAAGTCAGATTTGATTATAGTTGGCGAAATTTATGCCTTTCCAACCTAAATTTTACCTAATTTAAGCCAATTTCCACCGAATATACCCAAATGTTTTGTATCTAGCATAGTCAAAGTTTATTTTAGCTGAGTTTTCTCCTATTCCAACCTGCCCTAGACATCCCTACCCGGCCTCTCCTGGCATATCCAAAGTCAGATTTGATTATAGTTGGCAAAATTTATACCTTTCCCACCTAAATTTTACCTAATTTATGCCAATTTCCACCGAATATACCCAAATGTTTTGTATCTTAGCATGGTCAAAGTTCATTTCACCCAAGTTTTTCACCTATTCCATCTTACCTTACACAGCCTTACCTAACCTGACCTAGCATATCCCAAGCTAGATTTGATTAGAGTTCGTGAAATTTATGCTTACTCACCTAAATTCAACCTAATTTAAGACAATTTCTACCAATATACCCAAAATGATTTGTTACATAGCTCAGCCAAAGACCATTTTACCCGAGTTTTCACATATTCCAACCTACCCTACATAGCCTTACCTATCCCTGACCTAGCAGATTTGATTAAAGTTGGGGAAATGTAAGCTATCGCCATCAAATTGGAGACAATTTCCACCAAATATGCCTAAATGTTGTGTATCATAGCACAGCCAAAAACCCATTTTACCCACATTTTCATCCATTCCATCTGAACCTGGACCTAGCCTCTGATACTACAAATACTCAGAGAAGTGATGTTTTTTGGATATGTACCTAAATGCCCGTGCCTAACCTGCGAGAGTCTTGGAGCTTTTACCTATTTTTCTTCAAAAACTGAAGTTTTGGATATGAACCTATCCGCACTGTGCCTAACCTGCTAGGATCTTTGTTGAACATTGTAACCATATTCACAGAAAAGTGATGTTTTGGATATGGACCTAACAGCCCCTCTCCTTTAAAACTTGGAACTGTGTTCAATATTGTAGATATAGTGCTGGGTATGTGTTTTGTTTTTACACATCAACCCAACCGTCCTGGACCTAACCTCCCTTCATCTAACTTCAAATTTATTGTATTTATGGGAAGAAGGTGTTGTTTATGCATCAACCCAACCTCCCTGGACCTAACCTCTCATACACGAATCTTGGTTCAACATTGCATCATACTCGTAGCATATTTTTTTCACATAATTCAACCATCCTCAACCTAACCTCTATTACCTGGGGGGAGGGAGGTTAATGGAAAATATGATAATAATGGGAATTTTCTCTACATCAGTTCAACTTAACCATCCTTAACCTAACCTTAGTTAGAAAGGGATATAACTCACCAAAACTATTTAATTACCATTTACCTTATTTTCCTTATCCTAACCCATAACCAGAGGGTTTAGACCCCCCTTTACCTCGAAATTATACTATATATTTAAGGTAGGAATATATTTTCGCACATAAACCTATCATTCCCTAATTTAACCCTGTACTCTAATTTCGAGGTAAAGGGGGGTCTAAACCCTCTGGTTATGGGTTAGGATAAGGAAAATAAGGTAAATGGTAATTAAATAGTTTTGGTGAGTTATATCCCTTTCTAACTAAGGTTAGGTTAAGGATGGTTAAGTTGAACTGATGTAGAGAAAATTCCCATTATTATCATATTTTCCATTAACCTCCCTCCCCCCAGGTAATAGAGGTTAGGTTGAGGATGGTTGAATTATGTGAAAAAAATATGCTACGAGTATGATGCAATGTTGAACCAAGATTCGTGTATGAGAGGTTAGGTCCAGGGAGGTTGGGTTGATGCATAAACAACACCTTCTTCCCATAAATACAATAAATTTGAAGTTAGATGAAGGGAGGTTAGGTCCAGGACGGTTGGGTTGATGTGTAAAAACAAAACACATACCCAACACTATATCTACAATATTGAACACAGTTCCAAGTTTTAAAGGAGAGGGGCTGTTAGGTCCATATCCAAAACATCACTTTTCTGTGAATATGGTTACAATGTTCAACAAAGATCCTAGCAGGTTAGGCACAGTGCGGATAGGTTCATATCCAAAACTTCAGTTTTTGAAGAAAAATAGGTAAAAGCTCCAAGACTCTTGCAGGTTAGGCACGGGCATTTAGGTACATATCCAAAAAACATCACTTCTCTGAGTATTTGTAGTATCAGAGGCTAGGTCCAGGTTCAGATGGAATGGATGAAAATGTGGGTAAAATGGGTTTTTGGCTGTGCTATGATACACAACATTTAGGCATATTTGGTGGAAATTGTCTCCAATTTGATGGCGATAGCTTACATTTCCCCAACTTTAATCAAATCTGCTAGGTCAGGGATAGGTAAGGCTATGTAGGGTAGGTTGGAATATGTGAAAACTCGGGTAAAATGGTCTTTGGCTGAGCTATGTAACAAATCATTTTGGGTATATTGGTAGAAATTGTCTTAAATTAGGTTGAATTTAGGTGAGTAAGCATAAATTTCACGAACTCTAATCAAATCTAGCTTGGGATATGCTAGGTCAGGTTAGGTAAGGCTGTGTAAGGTAAGATGGAATAGGTGAAAAACTTGGGTGAAATGAACTTTGACCATGCTAAGATACAAAACATTTGGGTATATTCGGTGGAAATTGGCATAAATTAGGTAAAATTTAGGTGGGAAAGGTATAAATTTTGCCAACTATAATCAAATCTGACTTTGGATATGCCAGGAGAGGCCGGGTAGGGATGTCTAGGGCAGGTTGGAATAGGAGAAAACTCAGCTAAAATAAACTTTGACTATGCTAGATACAAAACATTTGGGTATATTCGGTGGAAATTGGCTTAAATTAGGTAAAATTTAGGTTGGAAAGGCATAAATTTCGCCAACTATAATCAAATCTGACTTTGGATATGCCAGGAGAGGATGGGTAGGGTTGTCTAGGGCAGGTTGGAATAGGTGAAAACTCAGCTAAATGAGCTTTGGCCGTGCTATGTTCCAAAACATTTTTGGGTATATTTGGTGGAAATTGTCTTAAATTAGGTCAAATTTATATGGGATAACTTAAATTTCGCCTACTTTAACCAAATCTAGGTTTGGATATGCTAGGATAGGTTAGGTGAGGTTGCGTAGGGTAGGATGGTATAGGAGAAAATGTAGGTAAAAAAATGGGCTTTGGCAGTGCTGTGATACAGAACATTTGGATATATTTGGTGGGAATTGACTTAAATTAGTTAGAATTTAGGTGGGATAGCTTAAATTTCGCCGACTTTAACCAAATCTGGGTTTGGATATGCTAGGATAGGTTAGGTAAGGTTGCGTAGGGTAGGATGGAATAGGAGAAAATGTAGGTAAAAATGGGCTTTGGCAGTGCTGTGATATGAAACATTTGGGTATATTTGGTCAAATTTAGGTGGCATAGCATGAATTTCGTCGACTTTAACCAAATCCAGGTTTGGATATGCTAGGTCAGGTTAGGTGAGGTTGTGTAGGGTAGTATGGAATAGGAGAAAATGGGCTTTGGCGATGCTATGATACACAACATTTGGGTATATTTGGTGGAAATTGCCTTAAATTTGGTGAAATTTAGGTGGCATAGCATACATTTCGCCAACTTTTACCAAATCCAGGGTTGGATATGCTAGGTCAGGTTTGGTGAGGTCGTGTAGGGAAGACATATATAATGTCTTAGGGTAATGAACTAGTATGTTTATGAAATAGTGTAAATTTTCCTATTTGGGGTTCGTGCTATATGACAGACTCATATAATGTATGGACAGAGGCGACATAGACTTGTATGTGAGGATATGGGATGCTCATATTTAGTAAGTTTAGCTAGGTAGAATTTAGTCAAATTGCGTAGTATAAGTATATTTTTGATAGATTTAGATGAATTTAAGTTTTAACAGGATGCATTTTGATAAGATACAGCAAATTTGTCTAAAATTATCATAGAAAATACTGACTCCACCTAACCCCACCTGCCCTAACATAACTAAGGCTAGAACAAATAAGTCTGTTAGATGGTTTGAATAAATACATAAATATGGTGGTCTGATTGGAGAGAATGTAACAAGGAAGGTATTAATAAGACATAAAAACAGTGGGCATATGTTAGATGAATAGTTTAGCACTAATAATGTTGATATCTTAATGGAAAAAGAATGTGTTATATATTGAGCTCATTGGAAGTTATAAGAAACATTTTTATATGTGAAATTCTGACTTTTGGGGAGTTGGATAAACTCAGCATATTATAATTAATGTCCTAAATATACCCAGAAAAATATCATGCAAATTGTGTATTGTTTGACCTAGTTGGTTGTGTTTGTACATATATAGCACAATTAATATACTTGTGTATTAATTGTGCAGATTATGTATTTTGCATATGTTGTATGATTATTGAAATTATGTATTGATTATATTTCTATAAATTGTGTATTGTTTTGTGCAAGTTGTCTGTATTAATTGTATATGTTTTTGTATGTGTATTTGCGGAAATTGCATAGTTGGGTATTTAATGAATATGTGCTAGTTATGTATTGTTCATATTTTGGTAAGTTGTGTATTGATTATATTTTTGAGCAAGTTGTGTAAATGTCGCAATTGTATTTGTGTTAATCGTGTATTTATGCTACTTGTGTTTTTTCATATTTGGGGTAGTTATGTATTGTACGTATTTGTGCTAGATATGCATTTGTGCAAGTTGTGTGTAATAAATATGAAAGATGTGTAATATTGTATAAGTTGTGTATTAATTTGCGCATGTTGTGTAATTGCATATGGACGAATTGTTTATTTTTACCTTTGGGTATTGATTGTCATTGTGCAAGCTGAGTAATTATATAGCAAGTTTTCTTGTATTAATTGTGCAAAGATGTAAAATAATTACACAAACTGTGTAATAATTTTTGTGATAATAGTGCATTTATGCACGTTGTGTTTTTAATTTGTTGAAGTGGAACTGGTGCAACTGTATTTGTGTGTGAAAATTGTGTATTTTGTGTAAGCTCTGTAATATGATAAAATAGATCTTTATGGTGTAAGTGTATTTTGGTTTGTGAGACAATGTGTGGGTATTTTGTGAAAATTACGTTTGTGAAATTGTGTAATTTTAGTTAAAGCGCATTTTTGATTGTCTAAATGTATAAGCATTTTGATATATTTGTGCAAAATACCGTACTTTGTGTAAATGTCATACTCTGAGTGTACATGCAATATTGTGTAAATGGTATATTTTTGTTTGCAACTGACATATTTTGTATGAAAATCTCATATTTTTTTATGTGATGGTATATTTTGAGTGTAAATAGTATATTTTGTGCATAAATGGCATATTTGGTGTGTAAATGCAGTATTTTCTGTGTGTATGGCATAAATTACATCTGATTAATGGGGAAATGGTGGCAAAAACTAGGCTATTCTCTATGAATGCATAGGTTTTGAAGTATGTGTAGGTATGCATGATTGTATTTGCGAGTGTTGGTTTAGAAACAAGTAAGCTGATTTGCGTAGCAAGACTAGGATATTTTGAGGTGTAGAAATGATTAGCCTATGAATATAGTGGCTAACATCCAGCTGAGTTGCTAGATGGATGAATTGAGGTGCGACATTTGGATATCTATTTGATGGATGTGAGGACAGTTGACTAGCCTATGAACACAGCCACTAATCCGCTGTACTGCCAGATGTGTGGTAACTACTTGTGGATTATAGTAGAATATCTAGATATAGGGTTTTCATAATTGCTGTTGTGTATAAAACTAGAATAAGAGCTATTTATTAAAACTATTATTGTAAACTAATACTTTAAGTGGGATCCCTTGGTTGTTTTAAGCATAGGGTGGACATGAATGAGATTGGGTGGAAATATATAGGAGCTGCCTCGTATGGGCCAATAGGACCTCTGCAGTTACCTTTATTCTTATAAAACGGACACGTTATGGCCTCAATTCCACTACTTATAGTGTCGCGGAGTATAGTGTCGTGGAGTATAGTGTCGTGAAGTATAGTGTCGTGGAGTATAGTGTCGTGGAGTATAGTGTCGCGGAGTATAGTGTCGTGGTGTATAGTGTCGCGGAGTATAGTGTCGTGGAGTATAGTGTCGTGGAGTATAGTGTCGTGGAGTATAGTGAAGTGGTGTATAGTGTCGCGGAGTATAGTGTCGTGGTGTATAGTGTCGCGGAGTATAGTGTCGTGGTGTATAGTGTCGTGGTGTATAGTGTCGCGGAGTATAGTGTCGTGGTGTATAGTGTCGCGGAGTATAGTGTCGTGGAGTATAGTGTCGTGGAGTATAGTGTCGTGGAGTATAGTGTCGCGGAGTATAGTGTCGTGGTGTATAGTGTCGCGGAGTATAGTGTCGTGGAGTATAGTGTCGTGGAGTATAGTGTCGTGGAGTATAGTGTCGTGGAGTATAGTGAAGTGGTGTATAGTGTCGCGGAGTATAGTGTCGTGGTGTATAGTGTCGCGGAGTATAGTGTCGTGGTGTATAGTGTCGTGGTGTATAGTGTCGCGGAGTATAGTGTCGTGGTGTATAGTGTCGTGGAGTATAGTGAAGTGGTGTATAGTGTCGCGGAGTATAGTGTCGTGGTGTATAGTGTCGCGGAGTATAGTGTCGTGGTGTATAGTGTCGTGGAGTATAGTGTCGTGGTGTATAGTGTCGCGGAGTATAGTGAAGTGGTGTATAGTGTCGTGGTGTATAGTGTCGTGGAGTATAGTGTCGTGGTGTATAGTGTCGCGGAGTATAGTGTCGTGGTGTATAGTGTCGCAGAGTATAGTGTCGTGGAGTATAGTGTCGTGGAGTATAGTGTCGTGGAGTATAGTGAAGTGGTGTATAGTGTCGCGGAGTATAGTGTCGTGGTGTATAGTGTCGTGGTGTATAGTGTCGTGGTGTATAGTGTCGTGGAGTATAGTGTCGTGGTGTATAGTGTCGCGGAGTATAGTGTCGTGGTGTATAGTGTCGTGGTGTATAGTGTCGCGGAGTACAGTGTCGTGGTGTATAGTGTCGTGGAGTATAGTGAAGTGGTGTATAGTGTCGTGGTGTATAGTGTCGTGGTGTATAGTGTCGCGGAGTACAGTGTCGTGGTGTATAGTGTCGTGGAGTATAGTGAAGTGGTGTATAGTGTCGCGGAGTATAGTGTCGTGGTGTATAGTGTCGTAGAGTATAGTGTCGTGGTGTATAGTGTCGCGGAGTATAGTGTCGTGGTGTATAGTGTCGTGGTGTGTAGTGTCGCGGAGTATAGTGTCGTGGTGTATAGTGTCGTGGAGTATAGTGAAGTGGTGTATAGTGTCGCGGAGTATAGTGTCGTGGTGTATAGTGTCGCGGAGTATAGTGTCGTGGTGTATAGTGTCGTGGAGTATAGTGTCGTGGTGTATAGTGTCGCGGTGTATAGTGTCTTGGAGTATAGTGTCTTGGAGTATAGTGTCGTGGAGTATAGTGTCGTGGTGTATAGTGTCGTGGTGTATAGTGTCGCGGAGTATAGTGTCGTGGTGTATAGTGTCGTTGAGTATAGTGAAGTGGTGTATAGTGTCGCGGAGTATAGTGTCGTGGTGTATAGTGTCGCGGAGTATAGTGTCGTGGTGTATAGTGTCGTGGAGTATAGTGAAGTGGTGTATAGTGTCGCGGAGTATAGTGTCGTGGTGTATAGTGTCGCGGAGTATAGTGTCGTGGTGTATAGTGTCGTGGAGTATAGTGTCGTGGTGTATAGTGTCGTAGAGTATAGTGCCGTGGTGTGTTGTGTCGCGGAGTATAGTGTCGTGGTGTATAGTGTCGTGGTGTATAGTGTCGTAGAGTATGGTGTCGTGGTGTGTAGTGTCGCGGAGTATAGTGTCGTGGAGTATAGTGTCGTGGAGTATAGTGTCGTGGTGTATAGTGTCGGGGTGTATAGTATCGCGGATTATAGTGTCGTGGTGTATAGTGTCGCGGAGTATAGTGTCGTGGTGTATAGTGTCGTGGAGTATAGTGTCGTGGTGCAGAGTGTCGCGGAGTATAGTGAAGTGGTGTATAGTGTCGTGGTGTGTAGTGTCGTGGAGTATAGTGTCGTGGTGTACAGTGTCGCGGAGTATAGTGTCGTGGTGTATAGTGTCGTGGAGTATAGTGTCGTGGAGTATAGTGTCGTGGAGTATAGTGAAGTGGTGTATAGTGTCGCGGAGTATAGTGTCGTGGTGTATAGTGTCGTGGTGTATAGTGTTGCGGAGTATAGTGTCGTGGTGTATAGTGTCGTGGAGTATAGTGTCGTGGTGTATAGTGTCGCGGAGTATAGTGTCGTGGTGTATATTGTCGTGGTGTATAGTGTCGTGGTGTATAGTGTCGCGGAGTATAGTGAAGTGGTGTATAGTGTCGTGGAGTATAGTGAAGTGGTGTATAGTGTCGCTGAGTATAGTGTCGTGGTGTATAGTGTCGCGGAGTATAGTGTCGTGGTGTATAGTGTCGTGGAGTATAGTGTAGTGGTGTATAGTGTCGCGGAGTATAGTGTCGTGGTGTATAGTGTCGTGGTGTGTAGTGTCGTGGAGTATAGTGAAGTGGTGTATAGTGTCGCGGAGTGTAGTGTCGTGGTGTATAGTGTCGCGGAGTATAGTGTCGTGGTGTATAGTGTCGTGGAGTATAGTGTCGTGGTGTATAGTGTCGCGGAGTATAGATAAGTGGTGTATAGTGTCGTGGTGTATAGTGTCGCGGAGTATAGTGTCGTGGTGTATAGTGTCGTGGAGTATAGTGAAGTGGTGTATAGTGTCGCGAAGTATAGTGTCGTGGTGTATAGTGTCGCGGAGTATAGTGTCGTGGTGTATAGTGCCGTGGAGTATAGTGTCGTGGTGTATAGTGTCGCGGAGTATAGTGAAGTGGTGTATAGTGTCGTGGAGTATAGTGTCGTGGTGTATAGTGTCGCGGAGTATAGTGTCGTGGTGTATAGTGTCGTGGAGTATAGTGTCGTGGTGTATAGTGTCGCGGAGTATAGTGAAGTGGTGTATAGTGTCGTGGAGTATAGTGTCGTGGTGTATAGTGTCGCGGAGTAGAGTGTCGGGGTGTATAGTGTCGTGGAGTATAGTGTCGTGAAGTATAGTGTCGTGGAGTATAGTGTCGTGGAGTATAGTGTCGCGGAGTATAGTGTCGTGGTGTATAGTGTCGCGGAGTATAGTGTCGTGGAGTATAGTGTCGTGGAGTATAGTGTCGTGGAGTATAGTGAAGTGGTGTATAGTGTCGCGGAGTATAGTGTCGTGGTGTATAGTGTCGCGGAGTATAGTGTCGTGGTGTATAGTGTCGTGGTGTATAGTGTCGCGGAGTATAGTGTCGTGGTGTATAGTGTCGCGGAGTATAGTGTCGTGGAGTATAGTGTCGTGGAGTATAGTGTCGTGGAGTATAGTGTCGCGGAGTATAGTGTCGTGGTGTATAGTGTCGCGGAGTATAGTGTCGTGGAGTATAGTGTCGTGGAGTATAGTGTCGTGGAGTATAGTGTCGTGGAGTATAGTGAAGTGGTGTATAGTGTCGCGGAGTATAGTGTCGTGGTGTATAGTGTCGCGGAGTATAGTGTCGTGGTGTATAGTGTCGTGGTGTATAGTGTCGCGGAGTATAGTGTCGTGGTGTATAGTGTCGTGGAGTATAGTGAAGTGGTGTATAGTGTCGCGGAGTATAGTGTCGTGGTGTATAGTGTCGCGGAGTATAGTGTCGTGGTGTATAGTGTCGTGGAGTATAGTGTCGTGGTGTATAGTGTCGCGGAGTATAGTGAAGTGGTGTATAGTGTCGTGGTGTATAGTGTCGTGGAGTATAGTGTCGTGGTGTATAGTGTCGCGGAGTATAGTGTCGTGGTGTATAGTGTCGCGGAGTATAGTGTCGTGGAGTATAGTGTCGTGGAGTATAGTGTCGTGGAGTATAGTGAAGTGGTGTATAGTGTCGCGGAGTATAGTGTCGTGGTGTATAGTGTCGTGGTGTATAGTGTCGTGGTGTATAGTGTCGTGGAGTATAGTGTCGTGGTGTATAGTGTCGCGGAGTATAGTGTCGTGGTGTATAGTGTCGTGGTGTATAGTGTCGCGGAGTACAGTGTCGTGGTGTATAGTGTCGTGGAGTATAGTGAAGTGGTGTATAGTGTCGTGGTGTATAGTGTCGTGGTGTATAGTGTCGCGGAGTACAGTGTCGTGGTGTATAGTGTCGTGGAGTATAGTGAAGTGGTGTATAGTGTCGCGGAGTATAGTGTCGTGGTGTATAGTGTCGTAGAGTATAGTGTCGTGGTGTATAGTGTCGCGGAGTATAGTGTCGTGGTGTATAGTGTCGTGGTGTGTAGTGTCGCGGAGTATAGTGTCGTGGTGTATAGTGTCGTGGAGTATAGTGAAGTGGTGTATAGTGTCGCGGAGTATAGTGTCGTGGTGTATAGTGTCGCGGAGTATAGTGTCGTGGTGTATAGTGTCGTGGAGTATAGTGTCGTGGTGTATAGTGTCGCGGTGTATAGTGTCTTGGAGTATAGTGTCTTGGAGTATAGTGTCGTGGAGTATAGTGTCGTGGTGTATAGTGTCGTGGTGTATAGTGTCGCGGAGTATAGTGTCGTGGTGTATAGTGTCGTTGAGTATAGTGAAGTGGTGTATAGTGTCGCGGAGTATAGTGTCGTGGTGTATAGTGTCGCGGAGTATAGTGTCGTGGTGTATAGTGTCGTGGAGTATAGTGAAGTGGTGTATAGTGTCGCGGAGTATAGTGTCGTGGTGTATAGTGTCGCGGAGTATAGTGTCGTGGTGTATAGTGTCGTGGAGTATAGTGTCGTGGTGTATAGTGTCGTAGAGTATAGTGCCGTGGTGTGTTGTGTCGCGGAGTATAGTGTCGTGGTGTATAGTGTCGTGGTGTATAGTGTCGTAGAGTATGGTGTCGTGGTGTGTAGTGTCGCGGAGTATAGTGTCGTGGAGTATAGTGTCGTGGAGTATAGTGTCGTGGAGTATAGTGTCGTGGTGTATAGTGTCGGGGTGTATAGTATCGCGGATTATAGTGTCGTGGTGTATAGTGTCGCGGAGTATAGTGTCGTGGTGTATAGTGTCGTGGAGTATAGTGTCGTGGTGCAGAGTGTCGCGGAGTATAGTGAAGTGGTGTATAGTGTCGTGGTGTGTAGTGTCGTGGAGTATAGTGTCGTGGTGTACAGTGTCGCGGAGTATAGTGTCGTGGTGTATAGTGTCGTGGAGTATAGTGTCGTGGAGTATAGTGTCGTGGAGTATAGTGAAGTGGTGTATAGTGTCGCGGAGTATAGTGTCGTGGTGTATAGTGTCGTGGTGTATAGTGTTGCGGAGTATAGTGTCGTGGTGTATAGTGTCGTGGAGTATAGTGTCGTGGTGTATAGTGTCGCGGAGTATAGTGTCGTGGTGTATAGTGTCGTGGTGTATAGTGTCGTGGTGTATAGTGTCGCGGAGTATAGTGAAGTGGTGTATAGTGTCGTGGAGTATAGTGAAGTGGTGTATAGTGTCGCTGAGTATAGTGTCGTGGTGTATAGTGTCGCGGAGTATAGTGTCGTGGTGTATAGTGTCGTGGAGTATAGTGTAGTGGTGTATAGTGTCGCGGAGTATAGTGTCGTGGTGTATAGTGTCGTGGTGTGTAGTGTCGTGGAGTATAGTGAAGTGGTGTATAGTGTCGCGGAGTGTAGTGTCGTGGTGTATAGTGTCGCGGAGTATAGTGTCGTTGTGTATAGTGTCGTGGAGTATAGTGTCGTGGTGTATAGTGTCGCGGAGTATAGATAAGTGGTGTATAGTGTCGTGGTGTATAGTGTCGCGGAGTATAGTGTCGTGGTGTATAGTGTCGTGGAGTATAGTGAAGTGGTGTATAGTGTCGCGAAGTATAGTGTCGTGGTGTATAGTGTCGCGGAGTATAGTGTCGTGGTGTATAGTGCCGTGGAGTATAGTGTCGTGGTGTATAGTGTCGCGGAGTATAGTGAAGTGGTGTATAGTGTCGTGGAGTATAGTGTCGTGGTGTATAGTGTCGCGGAGTATAGTGTCGTGGTGTATAGTGTCGTGGAGTATAGTGTCGTGGTGTATAGTGTCGCGGAGTATAGTGAAGTGGTGTATAGTGTCGTGGAGTATAGTGTCGTGGTGTATAGTGTCGCGGAGTAGAGTGTCGGGGTGTATAGTGTCGTGGAGTAGTGTCGTGGTGTATAGTGTCGTGGAATATAGTGTCGTGGTGTATAGTGTCGCGGAGTATAGTGTCGCGGAGTATAGTGTCGTGGTGTATAGTGTCGTGGAGTATAGTGTCGCGGATTATAGTGTCGTAGTGTATAGTGTAGCGGAGTATAGTGTCGTGGTGTATAGTGTCGTGGTGTATAGTGTCGCGGAGTATAGTGTCGTGGTGTATAGTGTCGTGGAGTATAGTGTCGTGGTGTATAGTGTCGCGGAGTATAGTGTCGTGGAGTATAGTGTCGTGGAGTATAGTGTCGTGGAGTATAGTGTCGTGGAGTATAGTGTCGTGGTGTATAGGGTCGCGGAGTATAGTGTCGTGGTGTATAGTGTCGTGGAGTATAGTGAAGTGGTGTATTGTGTCGCGGAGTATAGTGTCGTGGTGTATAGTGTCGCGGAGTATAGTGTCGTGGTGTATAGTGTCGTGGTGTATAGTGTCGTAGAGTATAGTGCCGTGGTGTGTTGTGTCGCGGAGTATAGTGTCGTGGTGTATAGTGTCGTGGTGTATAGTGTCGTAGAGTATAGTGTCGTGGTGTGTAGAGTCGCGGAGTATAGTGTCGTGGTGTATAGTGTCGTGGAGTATAGTGTCGTGGTGTATAGAGTCGCGGAGTATAGTGTCGTGGTGTATAGTGTCGTGGAGTATAGTGTCGTGGTGTATAGTGTCGCGGAGTATAGTGTCGTGGAGTATAGTGTCGTGGAGTATAGTGTCGTGGAGTATAGTGTCGTGGTGTATAGTGTCGGGGTGTATAGTATCGCGGAGTATAGTGTCGTGGTGTATAGTGTCGAGGAGTATAGTGAAGTGGTGTATAGTGTCGCGGAGTATAGTGTCGTGGTGTATAGTGTCGCGGAGTATAGTGTCGTGGTGTATAGTGTCGTGGAGTATAGTGTCGTGGTGCAGAGTGTCGCGGAGTATAGTGTCGTGGTGTATAGTGTCGTGGTGTGTAGTGTCATGGAGTATAGTGTCGCGGAGTATAGTGAAGTGGTGTATAGTGTCGTGGTGTGTAGTGTCGTGGAGTATAGTGTCGTGGTGTACAGTGTCGCGGAGTATAGTGTCGTGGTGTATAGTGTCGTGGAGTATAGTGTCGTGGAGTATAGTGTCGTGGAGTATAGTGAAGTGGTGTATAGTGTCGCGGAGTATAGTGTCGTGGTGTATAGTGTCGTGGTGTATAGTGTCGCGGAGTATAGTGTCGTGGTGTATAGTGTCGTGGAGTATAATGTCGTGGTGTATAGTGTCGCGGAGTATAGTGTCGTGGTGTATAGTGTCGTGGTGTATAGTGTCGTGGTGTATAGTGTCGCGGAGAATAGTGAAGTGGTGTATAGTGTCGTGGAGTATAGTGTCGTGATGTATAGTGTCGTGGAGTATAGTGTAGTGGTGTATAGTGTCGCGGAGTATAGTGTCGTGGTGTATAGTGTCGTGGTGTGTAGTGTCGTGGAGTATAGTGTAGTGGTGTATAGTGTCGCGGAGTATAGTGTCGTGGTGTATAGTGTCGTGGTGTGTAGTGTCGTGGAGTATAGTGAAGTGGTGTATAGTGTCGCGGAGTGTAGTGTCGTGGTGTATAGTGTCGCGGAGTATAGTGTCGTGGTGTATAGTGTCGTGGAGTATAGTGTCGTGGTGTATAGTGTCGCGGAGTATAGATAAGTGGTGTATAGTGTCGTGGTGTATAGTGTCGCGGAGTATAGTGTCGTGGTGTATAGTGTCGCGGAGTATAGATAAGTGGTGTGTAGTGTCGTGGTGTATAGTGTCGCGGAGTATAGTGTCGTGGTGTATAGTGTCGTGGAGTATAGTGTCGTGGTGTATAGTGTCGCGGAGTATAGTGAAGTGGTGTATAGTGGCGTGGAGTATAGTGTCGTGGTGTATAGTGTCGCGGAGTATAGTGTCGTGGTGTATAGTGTCGTGGAGTATAGTGTCGTGGTGTATAGTGTCGCGGAGTATAGTGAAGTGGTGTATAGTGTCGTGGAGCATAGTGTCGTGGTGAATAGTGTCGCGGAGTAGAGTGTCGGGGTGTATAGTGTCGTGGAGTATAGTGTCGTGGTGTATAGTGTCGTGGAGTATAGTGTCGTGGTCTATAGTGTCGCGGAGTATAGTGTCGCGGAGTATAGTGTCGTGGTGTATAGTGTCGTGGAGTATAGTGTCGCGGATTATAGTGTCGTAGTGTATAGTGTAGCGGAGTATAGTGTCGTGGTGTATAGTGTCGTGGTGTATAGTGTCGCGGAGTATAGTGTCGTGGTGTATAGTGTCGTGGAGTATAGTGAAGTGGTGTATAGTGTCGCGGAGTATAGTGTCGTGGTGTATAGTGTCGCAGAGTATAGTGTCGTGGAGTATAGTGTCGTGGAGTATAGTGTCGTGGAGTATAGTATCGTGGAGTATAGTGAAGTGGTGTATAGTGTCGCGGAGTATAGTGTCGTGGTGTATAGTGTCGTGGTGTATAGTGTCGTGGTGTATAGTGTCGTGGAGTATAGTGTCGTGGTGTATAGTGTCGCGGAGTATAGTGTCGTGGTGTATAGTGTCGTGGTGTATAGTGTCGCGGAGTATAGTGCCGTGGAGTATAGTGTCGTGGAGTATAGTGTCGTGGAGTATAGTGTCGTGGAGTATAATGAAGTGGTGTATAGTGTCGTGGAGTATAGTGTCGTGGTGTATAGTGTCGTGGTGTATAGTGTCGTGGTGTATAGTGTCGTGGAGTATAGTGTCATGGTGTATAGTGTCGCGGAGAATAGTGTCGTGGTGTATAGTGTCGCGGAGTATAGTGTCGTGGAGTATAGTGTCGTGAAGTATAGTGTCGTGGAGTATAGTGTCGTGGAGTATAGTGTCGCGGAGTATACTGTCGTGGAGTATAGTGTCGTGGAGTATAGTGTCGTGGAGTATAGTGAAGTGGTGTATAGTGTCGCGGAGTATAGTGTCGTGGTGTATAGTGTCGTGGTGTATAGTGTCGCGGAGTATAGTGTCGTGGTGTATAGTGTCGTGGAGTATAGTGAAGTGGTGTATAGTGTCGCGGAGTATAGTGTCGTGGTGTATAGTGTCGCGGAGTATAGTGTCGTGGTGTATAGTGTCGTGGAGTATAGTGTCGTGGTGTATAGTGTCGCGGAGTATAGTGAAGTGGTGTATAGTGTCGTGGTGTATAGTGTCGTGGAGTATAGTGTCGTGGTGTATAGTGTCGCGGAGTATAGTGTCGTTATGTATAGTGTCGCGGAGTATAGTGTCGTGGAGTATAGTGTCGTGGAGTATAGTGTCGTGGAGTATAGTGAAGTGGTGTATAGTGTCGCGGAGTATAGTGTCGTGGTGTATAGTGTCGTGGTGTATAGTGTCGTGGTGTATAGTGTCGTGGAGTATAGTGTCGTGGTGTATAGTGTCGCGGAGTATAGTGTCGTGGTGTATAGTGTCGTGGTGTATAGTGTCGCGGAGTACAGTGTCGTGGTGTATAGTGTCGTGGAGTATAGTGAAGTGGTGTATAGTGTCGCGGAGTATAGTGTCGTGGTGTATAGTGTCGCGGAGTATAGTGTCGTGGTGTATATTGTCGTGGAGTATAGTGTCGTGGTGTATAGTGTCGAAGAGTATAGTGCCGTGGTGTGTTGTGTCGCAGAGTATAGTGTCGTGGTGTATAGTGTCGTGGTGTATAGTGTCGTAGAGTATAGTGTCGTGGTGTGTAGTGTCGCGGAGTATAGTGTCGTGGTGTATAGTGTCGTGGAGTATAGTGTCGTGGTGTATAGAGTCGCGGAGTATAGTGTCGTGGTGTATAGTGTCGTGGAGTATAGTGTCGTGGTGTATAGTGTCGCAGAGTATAGTGTCGTGGAGTATAGTGTCGTGGAGTATAGTGTCGTGGAGTATAGTGTCGTGGTGTATAGTGTCGGGGTGTATAGTATCGCGGAGTATAGTGTCGTGGTGCATAGTGTCGAGGAGTATAGTGAAGTGGTGTATAGTGTCGCGGAGTATAGTGTCGTGGTGTATAGTGTCGCGGAGTATAGTGTCGTGGTGTATAGTGTCGTGGAGTATAGTGTCGTGGTGCAGAGTGTCGCGGAGTATAGTGAAGTGGTGTATAGTGTCGTGGTGTGTAGTGTCGTGGAGTATAGTGTCGTGGTGTACAGTGTCGCGGAGTATAGTGTCGTGGTGTATAGTGTCGTGGAGTATAGTGTCGTGGAGTATAGTGTCGTGGAGTATAGTGTCGTGGAGTATAGTGAAGTGGTGTATAGTGTCGCGGAGTATAGTGTCGTGGTGTATAGTGTCGTGGTGTATAGTGTCGCGGAGTATAGTGTCGTGGTGTATAGTGTCGTGGAGTATAATGTCGTGGTGTATAGTGTCGCGGAGTATAGTGTCGGGGTGTATAGTGTCGTGGTGTATAGTGTCGTGGTGTATAGTGTCGCGGAGAATAGTGAAGTGGTGTATAGTGTCGTGGAGTATAGTGAAGTGGTGTATAGTGTCGCTGAGTATAGTGTCGTGGTGTATAGTGTCGCGGAGTATAGTGTCGTGATGTATAGTGTCGTGGAGTATAGTGTAGTGGTGTATAGTGTCGCGGAGTATAGTGTCGTGGTGTATAGTGTCGTGGTGTGTAGTGTCGTGGAGTATAGTGAAGTGGTGTATAGTGTCGCGGAGTGTAGTGTCGTGGTGTATAGTGTCGCGGAGTATAGTGTCGTGGTGTATAGTGTCGTGGAGTATAGTGTCGTGGTGTATAGTGTCGCGGAGTATAGATAAGTGGTGTATAGTGTCGTGGTGTATAGTGTCGCGGAGTATAGTGTCGTGGTGTATAGTGTCGTGGAGTATAGTGTCGTGGTGTATAGTGTCGCGGAGTATAGTGAAGTGGTGTATAGTGTCGTGGAGTATAGTGTCGTGGTGTATAGTGTCGCGGAGTATAGTGTCGTGGTGTATAGTGTCGTGGAGTATAGTGTCGTGGTGTATAGTGTCGCGGAGTATAGTGAAGTGGTGTATAGTGTCGTGGAGCATAGTGTCGTGGTGTATAGTGTCGCGGAGTAGAGTGTCGGGGTGTATAGTGTCGTGGAGTATAGTGTCGTGGTGTATAGTGTCGTGGAGTATAGTGTCGTGGTCTATTGTGTCGCGGAGTATAGTGTCGCGGAGTATAGTGTCGTGGTGTATAGTGTCGTGGAGTATAGTGTCGCGGATTATAGTGTCGTAGTGTATAGTGTAGCGGAGTATAGTGTCGTGGTGTATAGTGTCGTGGTGTATAGTGTCGCGGAGTATAGTGTCGTGGTGTATAGTGTCGTGGAGTATAGTGAAGTGGTGTATAGTGTCGCGGAGTATAGTGTCGTGGTGTATAGTGTCGCAGAGAATAGTGTCGTGGAGTATAGTGTCGTGGAGTATAGTGTCGTGGAGTATAGTATCGTGGAGTATAGTGAAATGGTGTATAGTGTCCTGGAGTATAGTGTCGTGGTGTATAGTGTCGTGGTGTATAGTGTCGTGGTGTATAGTGTCGTGGAGTATAGTGTCGTGGTGTATAGTGTCGCGGAGTATAGTGTCGTGGTGTATAGTGTCGTGGTGTATAGTGTCGCGGAGTATAGTGCCGTGGAGTATAGTGTCGTGGAGTATAGTGTCGTGGAGTATAGTGTCGTGGAGTATAATGAAGTGGTGTATAGTGTCGTGGAGCATAGTGTCGTGGTGTATAGTGTCGTGGTGTATAGTGTCGTGGTGTATAGTGTCGTGGAGTATAGTGTCATGGTGTATAGTGTCGCGGAGAATAGTGTCGTGGTGTATAGTGTCGCGGAGTATAGTGTCGTGGAGTATAGTGTCGTGAAGTATAGTGTCGTGGAGTATAGTGTCGTGGAGTATAGTGTCGCGGAGTATAGTGTCGTGGTGTATAGTGTCGCGGAGTATACTGTCGTGGAGTATAGTGTCGTGGAGTATAGTGTCGTGGAGTATAGTGAAGTGGTGTATAGTGTCGCGGAGTATAGTGTCGTGGTGTATAGTGTCGTGGTGTATAGTGTCGCGGAGTATAGTGTCGTGGTGTATAGTGTCGTGGAGTATAGTGAAGTGGAGTATAGTGTCGCGGAGTATAGTGTCGTGGTGTATAGTGTCGCGGAGTATAGTGTCGTGGTGTATAGTGTCGTGGAGTATAGTGTCGTGGTGTATAGTGTCGCGGAGTATAGTGAAGTGGTGTATAGTGTCGTGGTGTATAGTGTCGTGGAGTATAGTGTCGTGGTGTATAGTGTCGCGGAGTATAGTGTCGTTATGTATAGTGTCGCGGAGTATAGTGTCGTGGAGTATAGTGTCGTGGAGTATAGTGTCGTGGAGTATAGTGAAGTGGTGTATAGTGTCGCGGAGTATAGTGTCGTGGTGTATAGTGTCGTGGTGTATAGTGTCGTGGTGTATAGTGTCGTGGAGTATAGTGTCGTGGTGTATAGTGTCGCGGAGTATAGTGTCGTGGTGTATAGTGTCGTGGTGTATAGTGTCGCGGAGTACAGTGTCGTGGTGTATAGTGTCGTGGAGTATAGTGAAGTGGTGTATAGTGTCGCGGAGTATAGTGTCGTGGTGTATAGTGTCGCGGAGTATAGTGTCGTGGTGTATATTGTCGTGGAGTATAGTGTTGTGGTGTATAGTGTCGTAGAGTATAGTGTCGTGGTGTGTAGTGTCGCGGGGTATAGAGTCGTGGTGTATAGTGTCGTGGTGTATAGTGTCGTAGAGTATAGTGTCGTGGTGTGTAGTGTCGCGGAGTATAGTGTCGTGGTGTATAGTGTCGTGGAGTATAGTGTCGTGGTGTATAGTGTCGCGGAGTATAGTGTCGTGGTGTATAGTGTCGTGGAGTATAGTGTCGTGGTCAATAGTGTCGCGGAGTATAGTGTCGCGGAGTATAGTGTCGTGGTGTATAGTGTCGTGGAGTATAGTGTCGCGGATTATAGTGTCGTAGTGTATAGTGTAGCGGAGTATAGTGTCGTGGTGTATAGTGTCGTGGTGTATAGTGTCGCGGAGTATAGTGTCGTGGTGTATAGTGTCGTGGAGTATAGTGAAGTGGTGTATAGTGTCGCGGAGTATAGTGTCGTGGTGTATAGTGTCGCAGAGTATAGTGTCGTGGAGTATAGTGTCGTGGAGTAGAGTGTCGTGGAGTATAGTATCGTGGAGTATAGTGAAGTGGTGTATAGTGTCGCGGAGTATAGTGTCGTGGTTATCTTGAGGTTATCTTGAGATGATTTCGGGGCTTTAGTGTCCCCGCGGCCCGGTCCTCGACCAGGCCTCCACCCCCAGGAAGCAGCCCGTGACAGCTGACTAACACCCAGGTACCTATTTTACTGCTAGGTAACAGGGGCATAGGGTGAAAGAAACTCTGCCCAATGTTTCTCGCCGGCGCCTGGGATCGAACCCAGGACCACAGGATCACAAGTCCAGCGTGCTGTCCGCTCGGCCGACCGGCTCCAGTGTATAGTGGTGTATAGTGTCGTGGTGTATAGTGTCGTGGTGTATAGTGTCGTGGAGTATAGTGTCGTGGTGTATAGTGTCGCGGAGTATA
>NC_091178.1:43431241-43557461 GCF_040958095.1 Procambarus clarkii | reverse complement strand
TGTAGTCCACCCAGGGTGTTGCTAGTGTGTCCGGTATGACACAGACTGAAGCCGGAGCTGCAGAGCTTGGGATTCAGCCTAGCTTCGAGGCGTCGAGCCGGCTAGAGCCTGGCCCTGGAGCCGAGCACTCTGCGCCTAAGTCAGGTAACACTACCCAGGACGAACCGGAGGAGTCACCCCAAGTCTCTCAGGGCGACGACACATAGAAAAGGAGTCTCCACCCACCACTACCCAGCCGGAAGTGAGCTGTCAAAGTGTGTGTGACAGCTCGTGCACAGTGCACCATCGAGCTGGTAAAATGGTGGGGTGTATTTCGCTTCCAGTGAAATAAACCCTTAGTGGGAGGTTGATGTCAGGGGACATATTTTTCCTGCTCTCTCGTGCACTGAATTAAGTACGAAATTGCATGGTGCACTAGTGATGTGCACCGTGATTCAACTTTCTGAATATAACTTTTCCACAGTCTTGTTGGGTGTCGTTGGACAGCCCGGGACATTTGCTAGCCATTGATGTCATTCTGATCGCTGTATCAGGTCTGTGAAGGAAATTACAGGAGGGAGTTGAATTCAGGGAAATTTTGTACAAGTCAAGTGTAGAGAGGGAGGTATGGGGGTTAACGGCCGTAGACCACCCCCCCCCCTATCACGTGTCCTCCTCGTGAGAGAGGGGGTAGCGTCATGGGGCAGGTGCGCCATTGGCCAGGGCTCCTGGGCCTCAGGAATGCTGAACCGTGATTGGCCAAGACGCTGAGGGGTACAGCATGGTACCCCAGGCGTAGTGTTGGTGGGAAAAAGACATTCTTACCTAGAACTTTGCTGTCAGAGGACGTAATTTCCTGTGCTAGGCCAAGCATCGGGAAATACCACCTGCAACGTTACTAAAGTCACGCCTATCATCTTGCTATCTTTCCGTGTGCCGTGCGTAAGGATCCAGTAGTCGGAAAGGTGCTTGTACCGAACCATGTGAACTTGTCATCTAGCTGCGTAATTGTGGGATGCCATCTTAGAGCAACTGGACTGAGTGAGGCGTTAATTATTGGGCTACGAAAGTGACAACCGCCGTCTATCATATCTGCGCTTGAAGGTACTGCAGTGAGACGTTCTAGAGAAGGTTTCAGTGTTATGAGAGAAACCTTAAAGTTCCTAATTTTGAGGAACTACTAAAGAGAACAGTGAAGGACTCCGTCTCGGGTCTCGTGTACCGTGTAACACCATGTACCGTCGTATTGTAACACGGGGTGGGGTTCTCGTATGATCTTTCCTGCCTTTTCTCTCCCTCTGCCCATATTTTACTTTAGTTCTCTATACAAGGGAACCCAAAACTTTCACTTGAGCCGACCCCATGCCACGTGGTCTCAAGACGATACCGACTTGAGATTCTACAACCCGTATGACGTGGACTAGGCTTCTAGCAAAACCCTAGGGTCGCCTTTACGCTGCCACCACCAGACCTTTGCAACACCGAGCAATGATCGAGGTCTGGATCGATCATGCTAATCAGTCAACCTTGGGACTTGATCCCCACTAGTAACATATACCTTTGGATCTTACTCGTGGAATTAATTAAAAAGCAACGGTAATGATGACTTCCGACTCGATGTTAGATTCGGCGACCAATTCAACTCGGCCTCGTAGGGACCAGGTGACAAGGACAAATCCACATAAATATAACATACACATGGAAATAATGAAAATGCAGATTATTATCTAATTAATTTATTCAAAATCTAAAACAAAATCTAAAGAGGAGCACTCCCTATCAATTTACTACTCCCTACTTGGCAATGAATTGACTATCCCTATAAATAACAATAGCAACTATACCTCTATGTTGACCAGCTTGGGTGGAGTGCTGGTCTTGGGGGGGGGGGGGGAGAGGTGAGATGGTTGACCTCCCCTAGTTGATCTCGAGCCCACACTAATCTCTCCTCGTCTGGTCTTCCCCAGACTAGAGCATTGTATCCTTCCGCCTAGTCTAAGTTTTACCAAGTTACTAGCAAGGCTTAAGTTTACCAATTAACCTCCGTTGTACTGAATGATCCCGATTGGTTGATTTATTGTACTGAAGTTAAATTACACAAGCCTCTTAAGGAAGGGCTATTCCCGATCAAAAATTGGCTATTTAACCTTTGAGAAATTACTGAACGTGGAAACTGTTGACCTATGACCGCCAGGTCACTCCGCAATAAAGAGTAGTCCTGATTCGTGACATCACTGATGGTGACTTAACTCAATATCCTAATAATTAGAATACTCTTGATATTATAAACAGGAATATTATACAATACAATTTGAATGCAAAATGAATAAAGGCTAATTTCTCTAAATAAGTGAATACTATAGAATGGTTCATTATACGAAACTATGAACAAAGACTTCAGCCATTTTGTGACTTCAGACTTGCTAATCCCCAGAGGAATGCTCGTTGTGAGGTCAGGTAACTACACTTCTGGATAATTCTTACAACAAGCTTAGTTTGTTACTACCCCCCGCACAAGCACTTAGTAAACCCTTTTAATTTGTTAAAAATAACGAGGTTTAGTATCCAAATCCACAATTCAACTCATGCCACAAACAAAAGCTAACCTAACTAATAAAATTCGACAATTATTTGAGTGTCCAACATCATCAACATGTTTAAATTCATAAATTTCTCAGCTGTCAACTGACAGCAATCCTCCAACATCAGGAAACATACATCCAACTCTTACTGACTTAGCTAAATAGCATGTCCCTCCTCTAACATCAAAGACTAGCTATTAAAATCTCTTGGCTCTTCACTAGCCAAGTTCATGTGTCCTCTAGAGCCGGCCACACCGTGCTCAAATATAAAACATTAAAGGTATATCTTCAGACTGAACTTTCAGTCATCCGGGAGCGTAGTACGGAACTATCAAGCTCACAACCGCGTACTATCTACTCCCCAATCAATGTCAACCTTGACATGCTAAGGAGCACACCTAATGTTTATTACATATATCTAAAACTATAAAAAAAAATCCTATACTATATCACAGGTTTCAGCTGACTGTACAGCCAAGTGTTCGCACTCACTAGAAGTGTCAATGTTTATATTGGTCATCCTCTCCTGTGTTCAAACATTCTGAAAAATATAGCACACAACATAATTTTCCATAACCGTTTGTTCTGGGCTTAAACAATGACACAGGGGCTTTGATTTTGATTACTGACCAATTTATAGAGAAAATTTTCATATATCATTATACCAAAATAATTATTTTAAATCTGTTTTTCAACATTTATAAAGTATCGTGATTCTAAATCTGTTTTTCAACATTTAAACAAAAGTGTCCAGAAATTCTTTATACAGATGTTCAGAGCCAACTTTGTTGTTTGTATCAATTGTTCATATTGAGTAATCGAGAAAAAAAATCGATGCTGATGGATGTTGAATGTAGTCGCTGACGATGACGGTGTCCATCTTGCTTCTTCCCATGTGTAGACATCAATACCTAGTCCTCTTGTACTCCCATCCGGTACTCTTGAATGACGACAGAGTGTAGTAGAGCGGAGTGCCAAGTGACAGCTGTAGAATACTGTTACTTCGGCCAATGATCTTGCTCTCGACAGTCCACACGCCTTCGTATCAATCACAGTTCACACGGCAGTCTTGATGTTAAACTTGACGTCGCAGATGACCACAGCAGAGCAGGACTGGATGTACCAACGGTGTCTCGTAGCAGGAGTGATGTTAGAGGGTCGTAGAGGCGGGTTGCTTGTTTGCAGAACAGGTGAATCTCGTCTTCCATCATTGCTCACGTCATCTCAGACGTTTCTTAATGTCACCAGGTTACTAGGCCGTAATCACCAACTGTGTATACCCTCGTACCACCGACTTTATGCCAAAGGAGACAATTTTGCGACCTTCTATTGGCGAGTCCCGGTACTCTGTAGGGAAACCGTGCCTTCCACCTGTAACCGCCTTAGTTCCGCTTTCTTGTTGCTTCAGATGACGTAATCATTAATCTTCCGGAGAAATTCTTGAGTACTGCTACGTGCTTTCCATTTCTTGACCTCTCCTCCAACACTGCTGGAATGGCTACAGTCTTGATGACGCAGCAGGTGGGTAGTGGTGATCTCGAAACAGCTACCCCGGCGTTGTATGGCACCTCCGGTGACTGCTAAATGTGGACAGCTCGCTGGCCCTGACTACCTCGTTAGTGACGTGAGGCGTCGGCCGGGTGACTCTTGGACAGTCACTCATCCCCAAAGTAACTGATGTATGGGTTACTGGGTCTGGTGGGGGAGGGCTTTGTGTAACGTGCCTCCCCCTCTGTCTTTACAGACAAGGGTTCGCGTGTGGCTGGAACAACTGGGTCGGTGTACCAATCAGACCTGGGAACAGACAGACACAACACAGCGGAAGCATAGATATACTCTGGGTTTGGTGGAGGTGGAACCCCAGAGCACGGTAAAAGTTGCTACCTGAGTCAAGTATAGAGATAGTACACCTCATTGCATTTACAGGAAAATCTAATGAATACTAAATTATACTAACCAAGGAAGTTACTTTACTGTATAGCGCGAGATCTCGTCACCATAGGGTGGCGAGACTGCACCTGACTACTGATAAGCGATGACAGAGGGTCATCCTCATCACCTGACTCGTCGGTGAAGCCATGAGTCAGCACTGCTGAGTCAGGAACTAGACCGGCTGAAGGCAGTTCTAATTCCTCTTTAGCATGATAATGTTTCAATTTATTTACATGAATTGTCCTTTCCACCTGGTCCTCGAATATCCCCTTTATAACAAGATTAACCGGCCCCGCCCTTTTAATTACTCTATATGGTCCTCGCCACCTCGGAGCTAGTTTCCTACTCTGATTGGCGGGCGCAGCCTCATTCACTCTCAATACGAGGCTTCCTTCCGTCAACTCAAGAGGGCGCACTTTCTTGTCATAAAAATGAGCATACCGAGTCCGTGCCTTCTTGGACGCTTCAGCTGCAATATTCCATGCATTTCTAATTTTTCCAAGGACCTCTGAAGGATAGTCCTCCCCGTATGCAACATTATGTCTGTTAAGCAGACCTGAGGGGAAATTGCATGAATTACCAGTAAACAAATGAAGGGGTTGGGTGTTAATTGATTGGTGGATTGCAGTATTCAAGGCTAACTGAACATAGGGAAGGTGTTCATCCCAGGTGTTTGCATCATGTTCAGCAAGGATTGCAAGCATATCCTTGACTGAACGATTAGTCCGTTCCGTCATTCCGTTTGCTTGTGGGTGGAAGGCTGTTGTAAAAGCCGAAGTTGTCTCTAAAATCTTACAAACTTCTCTAAATATATTCCCATTGAATTCTTGACCCCGGTCAGAGACTAAAACTTCAGGAGGTCCGAATACAGTAACGAACCTACGCAAGAATGCATCTGCAACCGTACGAGAATCCTTCTGAGGTAATGCAACTAGTGTAGTGTACCTAGACAGATGGTCAACCAGCACCAACACGTATCTGTTACCTGAATGACTGTGATGTAAATCAATCAAATCGACCCCCACACGATCTAACGGTTCACGAATTTCAGGAAATTCCTGAAGTGGGGCTTGTACCTTAAGGGGGCCTTTCCTCCTCTGGCAACGAGGGCACGACTTCACGAAATTGATTACTTCAGAAAGTAATCCTGGGAAATAAAATAGAGACTTTGCTTTTAAGTGCGTTTTAAAGATCCCCGGATGCCTTGCAATTTTAGAAGCATGCGCAAGCTTTAACGCTGATGACCGCAACGCGTCCGGAATAACTAGTTGAAATACTGCCCTATCATTCTGGCTATTAATTAACATAATACAGGACGCCCTGTTTCATTTCAAAATCATGAATAGGTAAATTCTTTTCCTTTTTCGGGTATTTTCCTCCCTCTAAATACTCAAAAATCTCTTTCCATCTAGGCTCGCTCATCTGGTATTCTCTCATTTTATCTGATGGAATGGTTTCAATATTTTCATTAATTTGAACTGCCGCTATGTTCCTACTTAGCGTATCTGGCACAACATGTACTGGACCAGGCTTGTGCAAAATCTGGAATGAGTGGGCCGAAAGTTCGTGAGACCAGCGTGACATTCGTGGGCATTTTGTTCGCTTTTTAAATATGTGTCAACGCTCGACGGTCTGTGTACATTACAAAGTGCCGCAGAAATATGTAATTAATATTACCTATTAATAAAAATAAGGTTCGAAATACCTAACTGATTCTACTACTGCCGGTGCCTCCCGATCCGTAGCTGAATAACGAACTTCAGATCCCTTGACCTTCCTACTGAAATAGGCTACTGGATGGGGTAAATTATCCGCATCTCGCTGAATTAAGCACCCGCCAATAGCGATACCGCTGGCGTCAGTGTGCACCTCCCACTCTTTCTCAAAATCAGGAATAGCCAATACCGGTGTCGTGATTAGTTGGTCTTTCAGTTTGCGATAGGCCTCGTCATGCTCACATTTCCATTCAAACTTCGCATTTTTCTTTGTCAGATCAGTCAGGGGTGCTGAAATGCCAGCGAAACCTTCAATATGACGACGAAAATATCCGGCCGCCCCAAAAAACCTACGCACGTCCTTTGCTGTCCTTGGAGAAGGCATGTCAGCAATGGCGCGGCAAGAATCTGGGTCAGGTCGGATACCGTCTGGGCACACCTGGAACCCCAGAAATTTTAATTTCTGAGCCGCCTGGGTGCTTTTCTGAACGTTAAGCTTGAACCCTGCCTGGTCTAACAACGTAAAAGTCTCAGTCAAGTCCCATAGGTGTTCCTCAAACGTCCTGGAATATATCACAACGTCATCCAGGTACGCTAAAGAATGCCTACCCAGGACCGGACTAAGGATGAAGTTGATGGCCCTCTGAAACGACGAAGGCGCTGTCTTTAAACCAAACGGCATCCTACGGAATTGATAAGTGTGCCTACCATCCGAGAATGCTGTTTTTTCCCTATCCTGTTCTGCCACCGAATCGCCCAATACGCCGATTTCGCGTCAAGAGTTGAGAAATACTTAGCAGCACCAAATTGATCTATTATCTCCTGTATTCGGGGCAACGGATACACATCACCCTTAGTTAATTCGTTCACCTTCCGGTAGTCAACACAGAAACGATAACTACCGTCCGGTTTCCGAACTAGCACAACAGGAGAGAGCCACGGTGATGTACTAGGCTCTATCACGCCCTGTCTGAACATTTTCTGGCACTCCTTCCTGATAACGTTCTTTGCCTGTTCCGGCAACCTCCACTGTCTCGTGTACACAGGCAAATGATCACCAGTTGGAATGGTGTGCTCAATCTTATCAAGGAGACCAATCTGGTCATCCTCTGTCACAAATAATTTCGGGAATTTTCGCAAAACTCCTCTCAGTGCCTTCCTATCCGCCTGTGTAACATGTTGCAAATCAAGTGCTGATATTAATTTTTCTACTTCTTCTACATTCTGTGCAACATTTCTCGTCTCGTATTGTACTTTGGATAGAGTTTTCATACCTACAATGTGCAATGCACTACATTGTGCAGTGACGGTTGGCGTCTCAGCTGACTCATGGTGAAAGATTTCTGTGTCCTCCACCATGGTTCCCTGAGATACCCTATCACCTGCCCTGAAGCGAAAAGTCTTATGTGAAAGATTGACAACTGGAATGAGTGCCCCTTTATCGAGCACTACAATTAAGTGATGAGGAATTAATAAGCTATCACATCTCCCAGCCACCTGGTGGTACCTGGTTGTATGTGACGTCCCACGGCTACTTTAATGAATTTAACAGAATGTGGTGGCAACTCTGTTTGGTCAATGCATGCAATGCGCATGACATCTTAACTGTGTCTGGAAGAGACTTAAAAATCAATTTTGGATAGTGCGCATTATATTTCTGCTTCCTCTTAATTGAAGCTACAACTGGGGGATGGTCGATCATCTCCACTGGGTAGGAAGTCTGTCCCAACTGCAACCTGCAGTTCCTAGCCCCTTTTTGAGCAGACAAGGAATAATCAAATCGCGACAGAAAATCAGTTCCCATTAAGATATGACCAGAAAAATCAAGGTTCTCTACGATCGTACATGTGTGAGGCTGCAATTCCCCATAAATCTCAAAATTTACTGTACCTTGACCTACAATCTCAATCTTTTCTCCATTGACCGCTGTTAATGTCTTTGCGCAACGTTTAAGACGTGCATACTTAAAATTGTTGAAGGCTGACTTTTTAATTACCGTTGCCTGGCTTCCTGTATTAACAAAAGCTGTCAATCTTACACCTTCCACTTTCACCTCAAAAGGAGGCCTACCATCACTAGGAGCCTGCTTTCATGCTTTCGTAGTAGTGACTTTACAGTCCCTCTGTATATGCCTGCGCTTCCCGCAGGAGTAACACCTCCGCGGATCCCTGTTGGTTCCCCGCGCAGGGTGGCTCGAACTTGCAGCTGTGGGCTGCTTCCCGCCTGATGACAGTCCTCTGTCATCAGGCGGGAAGTAACTGTAGCTTCCCGCTACAGTTACTCAGCTTGTCCCCCTCGCCTTTACTTAACGCCTCTACGTATGGCTATAAGTGAGTGCCCAATGTCCCTGCGCGTGTCTGCCTGTCTAGGGTTGTGGCGGCCTGTTGTACTAGGTCTTTATAACTCACAACCGCTCCCTCCGCAAGTAACAATGGCCCCATATCAGAAGGTAACGTTTTGCAGAACAATTGTTTAGCGAATCGCTCTGCCTGACTCGAATCTAACCCCAGTTCCTTAGTGAGGTCGTCAACCCTGCTCTTTAATATTGTCCCGAAATCCTTGACAGTGCTGCGGTCATCCTTCCTGAGTGACTGCAGATAAAAATGAGCCTCATCTTCTGACACCTTTTCCTTGAATCTGTCCCTAATCGCTTGGACAAACTGTGGCCAAATCGTCAGGTGTTGAAACTCTGTCAGTCTCGCCAGTGGACAGTGTTGGAAATTTCCAACACTAATACAATACTGTTGTATTATAATAAATCAGTATTAAAATATACTAGTTACAGTAGTTACTAAAACTTACTAACAGTAATGTTCACATGAATTAACCAATATATCTGCATATGGATACTGGAATTCTTACGAAACCAAGCACCAGTATTGCGTCAGATTTTATCTGGTTAAACACATTTATAGCCAGTGTGTTAGAGAATTGAATGTGATTCTCTTAAATCATCAGTATTCCGTGTGATAATTATTTATGGATAACATAACTCCCAAATAATTCTAAATCGAGAGTTTTTAGTTACAATTGTTATCAAGTAATAGTTTTTCTGTCACGCGTGAACGCCATGGAGAACACTAAAATCTTCTCCATTTCTCGTTTACCACCATAAGACGAGAAAGTAATAATATTTAAATCCCTAGAATCACAACCCAGTCTTTATTAATTAATAACACTTTAGTGCGCGCGGCACTCGCTGAAAGTAAGTAAGTAATTATCAAAAGAAGGCACCAAACCGGGAAGGCTATGTAGCACCATCAAGTACGCAAAATAATCAGAGGGCGCTAAATATCACCAAGCATGCCAATACGATAACAAAAACGCATAAGGCGAACGATATCAAAAGTATCCGAGTCACCAAGAATGCTATCGAGGGACGAGTGACCGCGAGGGGCGGTCGGAAAGCAAGACACACGCTCGTCCTGGAAGTCAGGACATTCAAGAAGGACATGCACGACCGTAAGAGGGACAATGCAACTAGGACAATAAGGAGCAGGGCGGCGCTCCATCAAGTGACCATGGGTTAAGCGAGTATGGCCAATACGCAACCTCGCCAGAGCTGTTTCCCACCGCCGGTTACGGTGGAAGGAGGACGGCCACGAGGAAACACAACATTTAAGAGTACGTAGCTTGATACCAGTAACAGACAACCAAGAAGCCTGCCAACGGGTAAGGACTGAGGAATGGATAACCGGGTAAAAGTCGGAATACGGAATGCCTTTGCGAGAGATGGGACAAGAGCGGACAGCTTCCTTGGCAGCAGCATCCGCACGCTCATTTAAAGACACACCAATATGGCTGGGAACCCAACAAAACTCAACCGACTTAAATTTATTGTGAACGAGAAACAGCCAATGCTGGATCTCGACAACTACTGGATGAACCGGATTAAAGGACCCGAGAGCCATGAGGGCACTACGAGAGTCAACAACAACCACAAAGGAAGACTGCCAACGAGAAAGCAGGAGACGAAGAGCATAGAGAATAGCATAAAGTTCCGCTGTAAAGATGCTAGTCTCCGGAGGCAAGCGACACATATAAGTGCGATCAGGAAAAACAACAGAGTAGCCAACACCGTCCGCTGACTTAGACCCATCGGTGAAGACAGAAACGGAGCGGGAGTGAGAAGAAAAGTGCTCGAGGAAAAGGCGTTTTAGAACCGTAGGAGGGGTAAAAGCTTTAGTGATACGGGTCAAGGATGTACAGAACCGCGGAAGAGGGACCCTCCACGGGGGCAAAGAAGGAACAACACGAGGAGAAACATCAGAAATACGAACGGAAAGAGAATCCTGTAGGCGAGATAACCGGACAGAAAGAGGGAGGTGGTGAAGAGGAACAGGAACCGCAGGAGGGGTAAAAGTTAAAGCACGACAGAGGCGAGAGGAAGGATGTTGCAAGGACCGCGCAAGATAGCGAAGACAGTAGCGATCACGGCGGTCCTGGTGAGACAGGAAGCCAGTGTCAACATACAAGCTAAGGATGGGAGTCGAACGAAAGGCACCAGAACTGAGACGCAACCCAGTATGGTGCAAAGCATCAAGACGGCGAAGAGTAGAAGGAGAAGCAGACGAGTAAGCAGGGCAACCATAATCGAGCTTAGACAGGACGAGAGAGGAATGTAAAGCAAGGAGAGTGCGCCTATCTGCCCCCCAAGAAGTATGGGACAGGACCCGAAGGAGGGTAAGGGCCTTAGAGCACTCAACACGGAGGTAAGAGATATGGGGAGACCAAGACAAACGAGTGTCAAGGAATAACCCCAAAAGCTTCGCGGAATCTTTGTACTCAAGGGGATGACCATAAAGTGACAAAGAGGGACGAAGAACAACCCGTTTCCGCGTAAAAGTCATGGCACAAGTCTTAGAAGTAGAGAACTTGAAGCCATGACCTGTGGCCCAAGACGACACGGCATCAATGGCAAGTTGAAGCCGGCGTTGAAGGAAAGGCGAATCATCACCCTGACAACAAAGGGTAAGATCATCGACATAGAGAGCGGAGAAGACACCAGAAGGAAGAGAGGAAAGAAGACCATTGAGGGCAACCAGAAAAAGAGTAGTGCTCAGAACACTACCCTGGGGCACACCTTCGTATTGCTGAAAAGAGGGAGAGAGAGCGGTACCAAGGCGCACCCGAAAGGAACGACGAGAGAGGAAGCTGCGGAGAAAGAGAGGGAGATGACCACGAAGGCCAAAAGAATGAAGTTGAGATAGGATATGATAACGCCAAGTGGTGTCGTAAGCCTTTTCTAGGTCAAAAAGGACGGCAACAACGGAGGTCTTCGCAGCAAAAGCAGTACGAATATAGACCTCCAAGTTCACCAGGACATCTGTCGTGCTGCGGCACTTGCGGAAACCAAATTGAGAAGAGGAGAGGAGGTGAAGGTGTTCCAGGAACCACATCAGACGAATGTTAACCATACGTTCAAAGAGTTTGCAGACACAACTTGTGAGAGCAATAGGGCGAAAGTCCTTAGGGGAAGTACCCAGAGACCCCGGTTTGTGAACAGGGAGGACAACGGCAACGAGCCAGTCCTCAGGGACTGACGACGACTCCCAGATCCGATTATACAGACTCAGTAAATACTGAGACGTGCTCGGAGGGAGATGGCGAAGCATCTCATAATGAATACCATCGGAGCCCGCCGCCGTAGAACCGCAGAGGGCCAGGGCAGAACGAAGTTCAGAGAGAGAGAAGGGATCATTATAGGGAAGCTGAAGATGAGTGCAGAAATCTAAAGGACGAGACTCAAGGACAGGTTTACGAAGAAGGAAAGATTGGGGAAGATGAAGACCAGAGCTAACAGAAGAAAAGTGGGAACCCAGTTCGGAAGCGACCTGCAACGGGTCCGCGACAAGAGTATCATGGAGGTGAAGGATCGGTGAAACATCGGGAACGAACTTACCCGCTATCTTGCGGATACGCTTCCAGATCTGGGCCAGAGGGGTTTCGGACGTAATTGTTGAGACATAAGATGCCCAACATTCACGTTTAGCTGTACGGATGGCCCTACGGGCCACCGCACTCGCTTTCCGAAAGAAAAGAAAAGAATCGGTCGTCTGCCTACGGCGGTGCCTCTTCCAGGCTGCACGCTTACAGCGGACAGCCCGAGCACAGTCCGCATTCCACCAGGGAACGCACTTCCGTTGACCCCGAGAGGAAGAGCGAGGAATAGAGCGGAGGGCAGCGTTGAAGACAGTGTCATGAAAAAGGAGGAGAGTGCGAGAGAGGGGCAGAAGGGAGAGGTCAGAGAGAGTAGCACTGAGGGAAAATAGGGTCCAGTCCGCCTTAGCAAACTGCCACCTAGGGAAAGAGAGGGAAGGGCGAAAAGAGAAAAAGGAAACAAGGATGGGGAAATGATCACTTCCATGGAGGTCATCAAGAACCTGCCACGTGAAATCTAAGTAAAGAGAAGAAGAGCAGAGAGAAAGATCAAGACAGGAAAGGGTGCGAGTCCGAGAGTCCAAATGAGTGGGCTCACCAGAATTCAGAAGAGACAGGGAAGAAGAGAGGAGAAACGGCTCAAGGAGGCGACCCCGGGTATTCGTCAGAACGTCACCCCAAAGAGAATGACGACAATTGAAGTCACCCAGCAGGAGCACAGGCTCCGGCAAGGAGTCTAGGAGGTGTTACAAATCTGGAAGAGAGAGCGGGACACTCGGGGGGAGATAAATGGAACAAACTGTGTACCATTTCCCCACAAAGATACGAGCAGCAGAACAATGGAGAGGCGAAGGAAAAAGTAAAGGAACAAAGGGAACATCAGCCCGAATCAAGAGAGCAGAAGAATTAGAAGCCCCAGCAATGGCTGGGGGGGGGGAGAGAAAGGAATAGCCACGAAAACGACCAGGACGAGCACCAAGCATTGGCTCCTGGAGACAGACACAAAGGGGCGAAAACCGCGAAATCAGAAGTTGGAGTTCGAGGAAATTGGCGTAATAACCTCGAACGTTCCATTGAAGAATGGACAACGACGAGAAGAGAAAGGACAAAAACAGAGAACAAGGAAGAAACAAAGGCGAAAGAGCAACAGAGCACGTTAAAGAATATCAGGGTCGGGATCAGGGTCAGCAAAGTCAGGGTTAGGGGGCATGGGTAAACTGAGTAAAGACGGAGGGAAGGAAACGGGAGAACAGATCAGAGGCGGGCGGGCAGGGTCCGGAGGAGGGAGGAGGAGGAGGAGGAAGAGGAGGAGACAACGGAGAGGAGCAGTCAAGGACAGCAGCAGGAAGAGGGGGAGTAGAAAGAGGGGAGCGCACCCCAGCAAGAGCAGCAACCGAAAGGGAAGCAGGGGCCAAAGAACAGGGGGCGCAAGCACTGAAACGGGAGGGGAAGGAGCAACAGAGCCAGAAGGAGGAGCTGAGGAAGAAAGCAAAGCCTTCTTACCCGCCGGGGAAGAGGAAGGAGAGGAGCCAGGCTTACGCTTCTGACTTAAAGAGACCAGTGTCCCAGCAACTACGTACCGGGCAACGGATTCCAGTGTCTCAACAGGAGAAGCCGAACGAGAGCACACACGACGGCCGTTAGGAGAGCGATGGACATCCGCCCGCACCGACAGGCGGTGGGGAGAGCCGATAGATGGAGGAAGAGGATGGGAAGGAGGGTCGGAGGGGGACGAGGAAGAGGACACAGAAGACACGACAGACCGGGTAGAAGGAAGGGGAACCCCCAGACAGAGGACCAGGAGGAGGATCCTTCGGGAGAGAACCCAAAGGGACAGAGGAGGGGGCAGTGGGCGCATCAGGGTCCAAGGCCCGGAAACGGTTGTGAGTCTGAGGAAGGCGGGAAGGACGAGGAGAGGAAGAGCGCAACACGCGAGCATAAGAGACATTAGCATAAGGCGGGAGCCGGCGAACCTGGCGCCTCGCCTCAGGAAAACATAAACGCTCTCGGTGCTTCAAGTTGAGGACGGCTGCTTCAAGCTTGTAATGGACACACGCACGGGAGAAGGTAGGATGGGCCTCACCGCAGTTGAGGCAACGAGCCTGGGGAGAAGCGCACTCCGACTTAGAGTGACCTTCGCCACCACACAAAGGACAGAGAGAGACAGTCCCGGAGCAGCGGAGGGCAGCATGCCCAAACCTCCAGCACTTGTTGCAGAGCCGAGGAGAAGGAATGTACTCCTGGACAGAGCACCTGGCACCAGCAAGAATGACAGAGGGTGGAAGGGTCCTACCATCAAAGGTAATCTTCACAACCCGGAGGGGTTGACGGCGACTACCACGAGGGGGACGAGTAAACGTGTCCACCTGGAGAATAGAATGGCCCTGGGCAGCGAGGATATGTCGAATATCGTCGTGGCAGTCGCGCAGGTCCCGAACACCGGTCGCAACATGGGGCGGGAGCAAAATAGTGCCAACACTGGCATTCAACTGAGCGTTCTTCGAGACCCGAACGGGGTCCCGCCAAGGCAGGATAAGGCAGCCAAGCGGGAAGCAGCATCCTGAGAAGGAGCAGCAACGACACGTGTACCGAGACGAGTGGGGTTGAAAGTAATGAAGGCATCCACGGAATCAATGAGATGTCGATGGAGGGTGAAATCGTCAGGAGGCGCAGAATCAAGAGGGAGGAGATCAAAATATTTGGCCCACGAAGCGGGACCAAACAAGGCTTGATAGGTAGCAGAACTGGAAGGAATCGAGCGAGGACGGCGGTGAGAACCCCCAGAGAGAGAGGGGTTAAAAGGTGCAGTAGTTACAACCAGAGAAGGAGCCGCGCCAGGGGACGAGGTAGTCACCACTGGGGGCTTGGGGCTCGACCCAACCACAGAGGAGGGAGGGGAGCCAGAGGAAGGAGTCAGAGAGGCCAAAGGAGGAGCAAGGTCGGGGCCCAATGCAGCGGAGGCTACAGAGCCCGGTCTTCCAATACGGACCGACTCGGGGGCTTGGTCGCCCACCCCACGAGCCTGAGAAGGTAAACCAGAAGAAGCCGAAGCAGGGGTTGTCATGGTGACGAAAAGAAGAATTCACTCACGAATGTGCCCCCACACCCACCATGGAGCCACAATTAGAGGCAGGACACCCAACAAGAAGCTATCGCCGATCTTGTCGGGGCCTCCTAGGGGTGCGTCGTGAGTATACGCCCCACAAACGCCACCTTAAGAAACCGACAGTCCGTCGAGATCGGGTTCAGTGACGAAGTGGGGATTGACAATAAAAGGTTCCCCTCGCTCTCGACGTCGGGTACTGCAGTTCTACGGGTGCAAGAGTATGCCTCCTCAAGCACCCGGGCGTCAAAGTAGAAGAAGTCCAAGGGAAGAACCAGAACGAGCAAAAGGTCGGCAGGAAACGGCAAGCAGATAGGAGAAGAGAGGGGAGAAAAACGAAACAGAAGGAAAAGGAAAAGATGCCCAGCAGAATTGGAGAGGACGGCAGCAGGAGCACAAGGCTAGAAAAGGACAGAGGACTGTCCCAAGGAGCATCACACTCCGGCAGCCGCCCACTAAGCCCCCAGACGGCGACAACGAGCTGAGCGGGGAGGGGGACCCTGAAAAAAAAAAGCGGGTTGTGTGCGCTGCGTTCTGGGCACTCAAGCGTAAACACAAAAAAGTTTATAATCTTTTCATGCTCCTAACATCAATTCTCGAGCTACGTTTTTCATTTTGGTATCAATGCGTTGGCAATAAAATTCTCTACAAGATCATATGCATAAAATGTCACCCAAGCATTTGCTATCCCACCACGAAGTAAATAAACACGAAGATGACTCGCCGTGACACCCAAACAGGAAGTAAATGTTCATACTCTTTCGTTTGTTGCCAGCCTCACAATCATCCTACAGCGCTTATTTTGATATCACTGAACTCGCAATAAAATTCCCCACTCAGACATATGCCTATCAATGTCTAATTATGTTCCGCACGAGTGTGGGAACTGGGCGAAGCGTTAGACGTGATTTCAGCAGCGACGACACTGTTGTGATGCAGCGCTTTGAAAGTTTATACTTATTTCACTGTTCTGACATTATTTCTCGAGCTACGTATTTCATTTTTGTAGCAATGTGTTCGCAATAGAAAGTTCTATAAGAACATGGGTAGAGTTGGCCAACAGAATGTCAAATAAATTTGCGGCGAATAAAATTTTACGCGTGTTTGTACCCGTGAGAGTAAAAAGTTTTTACTTTGCTCATGTTTTTTCAAGTTTATACTTGATTCACACCGTTTGTTTTGTTTGTATAGTGTTCGGAATAAAAATCTCTACTCAGACATATGCATATAAATGTAGAATCATGATCGCGGCCAACACAAGAGTGTGTGGAGTGGGCCGACCCTCCTGTGTCACCAACTCAATAGTCTCTCCTCTAAGTTACAATACATTGCCGTTTTCTCAAATAGACACTGTGCCTATTAGAGAAAACGAAAATTTAATGGCAAACATATTCATACAAACCCCAAGTCGATCGAGTAGTAAATACCCAATATAAAACACGGTCCGTAAATTTACGTCGTGATCCGACAAGTGGTTAAGCAAAACGCCCGTAATTCCAAGTCGAAAATCCAGGAAAGTGATAATTAAAGTATTTCAACCACCATTGCGCAAAATAATATTATTCGTGATAAATAATTTCTGTGGTGAATGCGGGGACGCGGGTTGAGGGAGGAGAGACGCCATTGTACTCACCTAGTTGTACTCACCTAGTTGTGTTTGTGGGGGTTGAGCTCTGGCTCTTTGGTCCCGCCTCTCAACCGTCAATCAACAGGTGTACAGATTCCTGAGCCTATCGGGCTCTGTCATATCTACACTTGAAACTGTGTATGGAGTCAGCCTCCACCACATCACCCCCTAATGCATTCCATTTGTCAACCACTCTGACACTAAAAAAGTTCTTTCTAATATCTCTGTGGCTCATTTGGGCACTCAGTTTCCACCTGTGTCCCCTTGTGCGTGTTCCTCTTGTGTTAAATAGACTGTCTTTATCTACCCTATCAATCCCCTTCAGAATCTTGAATGTGGTGATCATGTCCCCCCTAACTCATCTGTCTTCCAGCGAAGTGAGGTTTAATTCCCGTAGTCTCTCCTCGTAGCTCATACCTCTCAGCTCGGGTACTAGTCTAGTGGCAAACCTTTGAACCTTTTCCAGTTTAGTCTTATCCTTGACTAGATATGGACTCCATGCTGGGGCTGCATACTCCAGGATTGGCCTGACATATGTGGTATACAAAGTTCTAAATGATTCTTTACACAAGTTTCTGAATGCCGTTCGTATGTTGGCCAGCCTGGCATATGCCGCTGATGTTATCCGCTTGATATGTGCTGCAGGAGACAGGTCTGGCGTGATATCAACCCCCAAGTCTTTTTCCTTCTCTGACTCCTGAAGAATTTCCTCTCCCAGATGATACCTTGTATTATATTGTGTGTGTGGAGTGGTGAACTCGTGTTGCGGAATTGAGCAACAAAAGTCGTGGCGTCAGAGTCTGAGACACGTGACGTTGGGATTATCAGCAAGAATTACACTGATACTCAACCCAGAATGAATAATTATTATTCTACGTGATCTGCAGTGCTCGGTCAACTAATAACGCGTTGATATTCAAGCCAAGCTATCAACCACATGTACGACATTGTGGAAGTTTGAGACTGAGACGCGATACCGGCAGGCTTCAGCATAATTTGCACCTTTCGATAAGTATATAGTTCTTTTTTGATGCATCATTAGAGATTGTATATGTCGTGGGCAGCCTGTCGTTATATCGAACGACTACAAAAAATCCAATGTTAGTACCGCACTAAATTTTATTTTATATTTCATGAATATTGAGATTTAAGTAGCCTAGTTCAATGCTACGTAATATCCCTTAAATTACAGCTCGTATGTGAGGAGTCAACGAGCTGTTACCTACATTCGTGTTATTCACCTCTAAGGGCTTCTACATGAAATTCCTGATATCACGAGGACGAGGTGTGAATGATGTCATAGAAATCGTCTTAAAGCTAAGACTTTTTGTACACATTTAATTACTCCAATTTTTGCTATTTGTTTCATGATTCTATCAAATTGAATACTCGTCATGAACACTGGAGATAATATGTATTTATTTAGATGATTGCTTTCTAATGCTAATAATCTTTATAATTTCTACTGGTAACCTCCTATTGATTCTTTAATATTTTGGTCACAATATTATGTATCAAACAATGAACTGGTGCACGAACCACACTAGTTCCTAGACGTATATGAAGTTCTAGCAATACCTCCCCCCCCCCCCCCCCCCAATGTAGGTGTTTGAGGCTTTGACTTAAGTTAGTTAACCATACGGCCCATTAATTATTTAAGTGATTATGCTTTCTAATATTTATCCATAGACACTGGTTCTTCCTTGTGTTTCTAATGATCACTTTTTATTAGTTTCCCTCTTTTCTTAAAAGTGGGTGGTCCTTCATAATTGATTTCATTAATTTAATAATTAAATGAATTGAGTCAAGCCCAGATATCCCACATTATGGTCCTACGAACCTGATAAACATAAATATAAATATATACATACTAATTAGTAATAACTAATCACCGTGTGAAATAGTCTAGACTAACCCCATTAATTAACTGTGTCTACCGACAGCGTAACACACAGGTTAGCCTAATTCACACCAATTCATTGCTACTTATACCTCATGTATAAGGTAGCACTCGTGGGACACAGTCAATTACCCACAACACTTAGACCTATACCTCATACTGAAGTAAGAATCTTTAGGTCACCAGGAGCAACAGCTCATAACTTTTATAACAATTCCACACTAACACCTGCATTAGAGTGGCCTCACCATCTAACCATTATTTATTTAGGTGGTAATGACATCCATCCTACTCGTCATCCAGCTGAGGTGATTAATCACCTTAAAACCATAATTTCTTCATTTAAACTCATCAGCAATTCAGTAGTATTCACATTAGTGGAACCTCGCCAACTGAGTAATGATAATCGTTGGGGAGTAACACCAGAATATTACCAAAGAGCTGCCAAATACATAAACTTCAGGCTGAAAAAGCGAGTACGATTGGATGCCAGTTATATCTAATTTACAACCAGACCATACAGGCAAAACCTGGCAAGAGATGGTGTACACCTGTCAGGTGAGTCTAGGTCACATGTAGTTGACAAATTGATCAACACAATCAATTATCACAAACGGCTGTGGCTAGCAAGCCAAAATTAGCTGTACATAATTGTTTTCACTTGTGTGTACAAGTGGCACATTTATATAAACTATAAAATAAAAAAAAACAAATATACAGCACAACTATATATTCACATTACTGCACCACAATAATCTTTGCCAACCTTTATTAGGTAGGAATTTAGGCTGTGATTGTGCTGAATTTGGCACAAACACAGACTAAATAAATTTGTAGTTTCTTAGGTAGAAATTTTCACGACTAGGCTTGAGCTAGTTAGTAGTACATATATTATTCATTTGTACTGACCCTATCAAGGGTGGGATTAAACCTTAAGATAACTCTGATTAGAGTATATCCATATTATTTCTTCTTGTACTCATTATTTTGTGTGTATACATTTTGAGTGCTGCTGAATGATCACCATTACATCTAATGGTGATAAAGATGAGCTAGCCGGACGAAAGTTAATGGTGAAGTACAAGCACTGCTCAGAATAATTAGTTATTTCTTGTTAGGTAGGTAAATTAACCTCTGAAAGAGGTAGTGTAGTCTATTTAAATATATTAGGCTATTATTATTGATATTGAACTCCATTGAATGAGTCAATATCCCAGCTATCTCAGTAACAACTATTTACTGTCAAACCAGCCTTTACCCACCATAATGGAAACGGCTGAGAAAATGAAAAGTACCCTTATCGGTCTGAAAGGTCATTTGACCTGACAGATTACTAAATGTCAAAATCTGTCACAACAGTCACCTGTTGACTACTTTGATTTAGAAGATTTACTTCAAGTTGCTGAAAGCAAATTCGCCCATATTAAGCAACATATGAATCTGTATTTGACAGAACTTCACTCAACTTCTATAGGTAATAGTGAACATGAGGATGTTGTAAATGACTTAGCCGAGTATGAAGATGATATACAGGTTAAGCTTCAACCCTTTAAAAAGCAAATTGCTAAAAACAAATTAACAATAACTTCTACTGCACATACAGATCCTGATGTCAAATTACCTCAAATCAACATACCCACATTCTCTGGTAACGAGAATGAAAGTTGGGATGATTTCTGGAGTAAATTCGTAGATGCAGTAGACTCTAAAGTCAACATTCCTCAAACAACCAAATTCACTTATTTACAAGGCTTGTTAGGAAATGAAGCCTTGAAAGTAATCTCTAATATAACACTGACCAGTGATGGTTACACCTTAGCTGTTCAATTGCTCAAAACCAACTGGGATAACAAGGAGAGAACTATTACTGTCTTAGTTCAAAAATTGCTAGATTTACCATCTGCTAATAATACCACAGATTCTCTTCAAACTTTCAGGCAAGAGTTAGAATCTTTACTCAAGGCCTTAAGCCTTAAAGTCCAAATTCAGACAGCTGAATGGATGACCAAAGTAGTTGTTAGGCGAAAATTGCCAAGAGAAACCTTAGATAAATTGTGTACTATGTACAATAAAACCTTTCTGACCTTGAAATAAATTACAGAAGGTCTACATACCTTAGTCGAAAGACAAAGAGCCAACCAAGATGGGAAAAGTGTTTCAAACTTCTCTACTAACTCCCATCGTAACTCAGCTCATATTGACACTTCAGTCAAACCCAAAACGACTTTAAATAAGTCTAATAAATTTAAACCTAGTACTGCTCCATCCACTGGAAAAGGGAGTGGTAGTGTAGGTACTTATTCAGTATCTCCTGCTGATGTAACCAATGACTTGTCTACTAAAGGGACAAAGTCAACCAGAGAGATAAGGTGTCTGTTCTGTAGTCAAGAACATGCCACCTACCAATGCACTGTTTATCCTAACTTTAATACCAGGATTAAACGGTTACAAGAAATACACAGGTGCACCAAGTGCATGGGCTCTCATGATCCCAGTAAATGTGTAGTGCAGCTACGGTTATGCAGTAGATGCAACAAAGGTATACATCATTATGCCTTATGTAGAAAAACTTCTACCCAATCTATGACAACTGGGGAGAATTCCACGAATTCTACCACAGTACAATATTGCAAGGTACATCAAGAAATAAATGTACTTGCTACTGAGTCAGGCAATAATACCACTCTGCCTACAACTCAACTTAGATTAATTAACAGGAAATCTAGAGTTAACACTAGAGGTCTTTTTGATCAAGGATCACAGAAAACCTTTATCACACAACAATTAGTCGAGCAGTTAAAATTAAAACCTGCCAAAAGTGTGAGATTGAATATTTCTGGTTTCTTGACTAATAGTGGACCTCGTGAATACCAAGTAGTTAAGGTATTAGTGAGACTTGGATCTTCCACTAGTCCAATACAAGCGGTAGTAGTAGACAAACTTCCTACAGACCTGCAGGTCACAGGATTAGCTCGCACTGCGAAATATCTTAAACGAAACCGCATGAGGCTAGCAGATTACAAAATAAATTCTGACTGCCTCACTGATGTTGGAATACTTATAGGCGCTGACCATTATTATAAATTTATAAAGGGATGCATAAGACAACACGGAATGAATTTGTTGTCATCTGCTGGAGGCAAATTACTTACTGGACTGGTGCTTTTCCAACAAAATCCAGCGTCAACCAACCAACAATCTAACAATACAATAGTGGCGTGACTAGGCTTGGAACAGTCACCCCTACATTTCAGAGAAATATCTGAAGATATTGAGTCTGATCCACCTGTACATCGTCTGTGGGATTTAGACACTTTAGGTATTATCCCTGAACAACCAAGCCCTGATGATACGTGGACTTACCAGCAATATCTGGATACAGTTGTCTATAAAGATAAACAATACTGGGTGAGACTATCATGGAAGTTGAATCATCCACAACTTCCAGTTAATTATTTCATGGCAGCCTCACAATTACAGTCCCAATTAACACGACTGAAGAAGCAGCCAGGCAAACTGAACATGTATCATCAACTAATCCAACAACAACTCAACAGTAAATTTATCGAAGTTGTTGATAATGATGACCGAAAAATAGGTCACTATTTACCCCATCACGCTGTGGTGAAAGATTCATTGACGACACCAATACGTATTGTCTTCAATTATAGTGTTAAAGTGAAGCCAAACAGCGTGTCTTTGAATGAATGTCTCCAAACGGAACCTAGCCTAACACAAAGGCAACATGATGTGTTATTACGATTCCGTACTGGTATTTTTGCATATATTGCTGATATCAGTAAAGCTTTCCTTAGAGTAGGTTTACAAGAGGAGGATCGTAATTACACCAAGTTTTTCTGGATTAAGGACCCACTGGATCCTAACAGTGATATCATAACTTATCGTTTTGCCTCAGTGCTATTCGGAGTGACTTCCTCCCCGTTTCTACTTCAAGCAACATTAGATACACATTTGAGGAAGTCAAATAGCCCTTGTAAGGCAGAAATCAGTGACAACTTGTATGTCGATAATTTCCAGGGAACTACAAATGATCAATCCAATTTGGTAGAAATCTACCATGAGGCTAACCGTGAGTTGTTAGGAGCCAATATGCCACTACAATCATGGGCCTCAAATAATAAATTAAACCAGATAATCGAGAAAGAGTTTCCAGGTTATCAGGTACCTAATCAATTAAAGGTTCTAGGTGTGGAATGGAACACAAGTACTGACGAGATGAATGTCAAGTCAGTACAAACCGATAATTCATCCCTGACCATGAGAAAATTACTCTCGTATGTCAGTCAACCATTTGACCCTTTAGGCTTACTTAGTCCTATATTAATAAAGGGCAAACTCCTAATGCAGGAATGCTGGCAGAAACATATGGGATGGGATGATCCGTTGCCAATTGAGTTGCAAGATAAATGGCAGATACTCACAACGAATTTCAATCAGTTAGGTGTTTTGAAATTTCCTCGTAATGCTTCAGGACAAAACTTGCCCACAAATTAGCACGTTTTTGCGATGCCTCTGGCAAAGCGTATGGCGCTGTAGCCTACTTAGTCAATAGTGCAGAATCAATTTTGCTCACATCTAAAGCAAGAGTTGCTCCCATTAAGAAGAGATCTTTACCTCAAATGGAGTTAACTGCATTGCTGGTGGGAGTAAGATTGGCTCATTGCCTGACCAAGACACTCAATAATATCCACTTTGGTGAGATTGTCGTGTGGTCAGACAATGAGGCAGTCTTACAATGGGTAAGAAACAACAACAATAAAACTCCCTACGTTAGTAATCGTGTTAGGGAAATTCATGAATTATCTGCTGGATATAAATTCAGACATGTTCCCACTAAGGACAATCCTGCAGATTACTTATCTCGAGGATTGATACTAAAGCAACTTATCAAGTCTTCGATGTGGTTTAATGGACCTTCATGGCTTGTTAGTGGTCAGTGGCCCAAACAAAAGCTGCAAGTCATAGTGACCAATATCACTACTCCCCCGAATGAACCAGAACCTCATCGAATCTTAGTTATTAATCCTCATAATTATTCTAACTTGGGTAAGTTATTAAGAGTGACAGCACATGTATTTGACTTTCTTGCTAAGATAGGAATCAGACATAAGTTTCCCAATCCTATCCTCTACTGGATCAAACGTGGACAGCAAGAGACATATGGAAGTGAATATGAAAATATTCCAGATAAATTAACCAAGTCTCTAGGTATCTGGTATGATGCCAACACTCATAATATATTAAGGTGTGGAGGACGTTTGCTTCATGCCAAAATTGATCTGGATACAAAGAATCCAATCCTTCTACCACGTCACCACATCATTACTAAACTTCTAGTTATACATCACCATCAATATGGTACTTTGCATGGTGGAGTGTTAGACACTCTCACCGACCTTAGACAAAAATATTGGCTTCCTCAAGGTCGTCAAACAGTCAAATCAATTATTAAGTTCGGTGTGATCTGCAAAAGATACGATGCTCGAGTGTGTCCTTATCCAGGACCTCCACCACTCCCTGAAGAAAGAGTAGTTCATCTTCGTCCCTTTGAGACCACTGGTGTCGATTACACAGGAGCCTTGCTTCTCACTGGCAATCCAGATAAGATACCAGTGAAAGCTTATATTTGCCTCTTCACGTGTGCTACCACACGAGGCATACATCTAGAAGTGACTTCGGACATGAGTGCTAAAGCCTTCATTCAATCCTTTCGTAGATTTGCAGCTCGCAGATCCAGTCCCAAACTAATGATATCAGACAATGGTTCAAATTTTGTAGCAGGAGAAGCCTGTCTGCGAGAGGTATGGAATCATCCAGAAGTGCAGTTCGTCCTGCAGAGACGACAATGCCACTGGAAATTTATTGCTCCCAGAGCCCCCCGGCAAGGTGGGTTCTACGAACGTATGATAGGAACTGTCAAGAAGTGTTTAAGGAAGACCTTACATCGACAGAAAATTAGTTACTCCGAACTCCAAACACTTGTCGTGGAAATCGAGGCGCGAGTCAACAATCGCCCATTAACATACCTATCAGATGATTTCTCACAGAGAGAACCTCTGAGTCCCTCACACTTAATACATGGAGGCCTGCTGAGCCCTCTAATACCTTTAGCAGAAGAGGACCCCGTCGACCCTTCACATGTAACCAGGAGTGACTTAGTAGACAGTTACCAACATCTTTCAAGAGTAATTGAAAGGTGGAATGAGGTGTGGACTCGAGAGTACCTCACAGCTCTACGCGAGTACCACTACGGAGCTTCGAGTCCCTATAATAAAGTACAACTTAAACCAGGAGACCTAGTATTGGTTGACAGTGATGGACCAAGGTCCGAGTGGCCCATAGGCAAAATTGTTGCTATCCACCCAGATCACCAAGGCATCCTCAGAGTAGTCAAGGTTTTATGCCGAGGCAACACTACCCTAAAAACCTTAGAGAAGTTGGTACCTCTCGAATTAGCAGAACGAGAGTGTTTACCAGAATCAGCTTCACCAACAGTTTCCGAGGACAACAATTCTGATCCACCGAGCAACCGCCCCACTAGAGCTGCTGCTCAACAATGCAAACGGAAACTACAAGCCTATTATAGCTCCGACCAAAAGCAAATAATTTCCCATCCAATTTAAGTAATCATGATGATACTGTGTTGTGATGTCAAGTAACAAATCGTTACAAGTCACAATGACCCAGAACATTCTCATCACAGTGGATTCTCAGTTACTTTAAATTGTGTGATTTAATTCTTAATTTGTTGTATAGGCTATTAATAATAACATTATTTCGTCTAGAGTATCTGAGAGTTTACAAAACTTTAAGACTTAGTAACATAAACATTACATGTCATAGCGACACCAGTCACAGAGTTTATTGTAAGATGATTTCCAATAACATGTTCCATTCAACATGAATTTCTTTGCAAGACTTAAGTTTCTTGTATGCCCTTGACAATTACCGGACATCCGTTATGTGTGTACTAACATACTAACATTAATACTAACTTCGGGATAGGTATGTCAGTACGCAACATTGCACTGTGACCCGACAAATCTCCCCCCGGAGTTATGTTGGAAATTTCCAACACTAATACAATACTATTGTATTATAATAAATCAGTATTAAAATATACTAATTACAGTAGTTACTAAAACTTACTAACAGTAATGTTCACATGAACTAACCAATATATCTGCATATGGATACTGGAATTCTTACGAAACCAAGCACCAGTATTGCGTCAGATTATACCTGGTTAAACACATTTATAGCCAGTGTGTTAGAGAATTAAATGTGATTCTCTTAAATCATCAGTATTCCGTGTGATAATTATTTATGGATAACATAACTCCCAAATAATTCTAAATCGAGAGTTTTTAGTTACAATTGTTATCAAGTAATAGTTTTTCTGTCATGCGTGAACGCCATGGAGAACACTAAAATCTTCTCCATTTCTCGTTTACCACCATAAGACGAGAAAGTAATAATATTTAAATCCCTAGAATCACAACCCAGTCTTTATTAAAGTATTTCAACCACCATTGCGCGAAATAATATTATTCGTGAAAAATAATTTCTTTGGTGAATGCGGGGACGCGGGTTGAAAGAGGAGAGACGCCATTGTGTGTGTGGAGTGGTGAACTCGTGTTGTGGAATTGAGCAACAAAGGCCGTGGCGTCAGAGTCTGAGACACGTGACGTTGGGATTATCAGCAAGAATTACACTGATACTCAACCCAGAATGAATAATTATTATTCTACGTGATCTGCAGTGCTCGGTCAACTAATAACGCGTCGATATTCAAGCCAAGCTATCAACCACGTGTAGGACATTGTGGAAGTTTGATACTGAGACGCGATACCGGCAGGCTTCAGCATAATTTGCACCTTTTGATAAGTATATTGTTCTTTTTTGATGCATCATTAGAGATTGTACATGTCGTGGGCAGCCTGTCATTATATCGAACGACTACAAAAAATCCAACGTTAGTACCGCACTAAATTTTATTTTATATTTCATGAATATTGAGATTTAAGTAGCCTAGTTCAATGCTACATAATATCCCTTAAATTACAGCTCGTATGTGAGGAGTCAACGAGCTGTTACCTACATTCGTGTTATTCACCTCTAAGGTGATGGGAATGTTACGAAACCTTACCTCCTGTGGAGGTTAGTTTCAATTATTAAACGTTGGTGGACACAGTGGAGAATGTTTATTAGAATAAATCTACAGCTGATTTCAGGGAGGCTGGGAGTTACCTGTAATACTTAGCCCAGTAAAGTAGTACCTTTTCAACTGGAGATTGTCAGGAATAATGTGAACTGGAATAGCCTATGTGAGGGAAAAATGGACTCAATCTAAAAGCATGCATGGAGAATATGGTAAATAAATTCAATAAAGGGGTTTGATTGCAAATGTAAAGAATAGAGTACTAAGGGGCGATGATGCATGAGAGGTGGACGCCATCTTGACTGGAGGGGAGGTGTATCGCTGACGACCAGATCCTGCTCTCTGAGGGTTATTTCTCCAGCTGTACAGTCAGATAAGCCTTCCTTGGTATCTAAGCAGGGATGCAAGATAGGGTAGAGTAGTAATGCAGACTTTGGAGATGTTCTATAAGAATGAGTCCAGGTTTCCTAGAGGTGTAAATATAAGTGTCATCGGTTGATAGCTGTGGTGGCTGTGTGCACGGTTCCAGGTTTAGGATGGTGAGCCTTAGGGTATTTAGAGCCCGCTAGGGACTTATATTAGTTCATAATGACCTTGTGTAGTAAGGAACAACATTTAATATATGTAATATCGTTTGTCTAGTGCGTATAAATTTGTCTTTGCACTAGGCTGTTTTCCTTACACCTTGATTCCCCCTCCCCGCTCAGCTCGTTGTTGCCGTGAGGGGGGCTTACTGGGCGGCTGCCGGAGTGTGATGCTCCTTGGGACAGTCCTCTGTCCTTTTCTAGCCTTGTGCTCCTGCTGCCGTCCTCTCCAATTATGCTGAGCACCTTTTCCTTTTCCTTCTGTTTCGTTTTTCTCCCCCTCTTCTCCTATCTGCTTGCCGTTTCCTGCCGACCTTTTGCTTGTTCTGGTTCTTCCCTTGGACTTCTTCTATTTTGACGCCCGGGTGCTTGGGGAGGCATACTCTTGCACCCGTAGAACTGTAGTACCCGACGTCGAGAGCGAGGGGAACCTTTTATTGTCAATCCCCCTTTCGTCACTGAACCCGATCTCGATGGACTGTCGGTTCTTAGGGTGGCGTTTGTGGGGCGTATACTCACGACGCACCCCTAGGAGGCCCCGGCATGATCGGCGTTAGCTTCTTGTTGGGTGTCCTGCCTCTAATTGTGGCTCCATGATGGGTGTGGGGGCACATTCGTGAATGAATATTTCTTTTCGTAGCGATGATAACCCCTGTTTCGACTGTTTCTGCTTTACCTTCTCAGGCTAGTGGGGTGGGCGACCAAGCCCCCGAGTCGGTTCGTGTTGGAAGACCGGGCTCTGCAGCCTCCGCTGCATTGGGCCCCGACCTTGCTCCTCCTTTGGCCTCTCTGACTCCTTCCCTTGGCTCCCCTCCCTCCTCTGTGGTTGGGTCGAGGCCCAAGCCGCCAGGGGTGACTACCTCGTCCCCTGGCGCGGCTCCATCTCTTGTTGTGACTACTGTGCCTTTTAACCCCTCTCTCTCTGGGGTTCTCACCGCCGTCCTCATCACGGCCTCCCTCGCTCGATTCCTTCCTGTTCTGCTACCTATCAAGCCTTGTTTGGTCCCGCTTCGTGGGCCAAATATTTTCATCTCCTCCCTCTTGATTCTGCGCCTCATGACGATTTCTCCCTCCATTGACATCTCGTTGATTCCGTGGATGCCTCCGTTACTTTCAACCCCACTCGTCTCTGTACACATGTTGTTGCTGCTCCACCTCAGGATGCTGCTTCCCACTTGGCTGCCTTATCCTGCCTTGGCGAGACCCCCTGTTCGGGTCTCGAAGAACGCTCAGATGAATGCCAGTGTTGGCACTATTCTGCTCCCGCCCCGTGTTGCGACCGGTGTTCGGGACTTGCGCGACTGCCACGACGATATTCGACATATCCTTGCTGCCCAGATCCATTCTATTCTCCAGGTGGACACGTTTACTCGTCCCCCTCGTGGTAGTCGCCGTTAACCCCTCTGGGTTGTGAAGATTACCTTTGATGGTAGGACCCTATGTGGGGGCGAAGGTCACTCTATGTCGGAGTGCACTTCTCCCCAGGCTCGTTGCCTCAACTGCGGTGAGGCCCATCCTACCTTCTCCCGTGCGTGCGTCCATTACAAGCTTGAGGCAGCCGTCCTCAGCTTGAAGCACCGGGAGCGTTTATCTTTTCCTGAGGCGAGACGCCAGGTTCGCCGGCTCCCGCCATATGCAAATATCTCTTATGCTCGCGTGTTGCGCTCTTCCTCTCCTCGTCCTTCCCACCTTCCTCAGACTCACAACCGTTTCCGGGCCTTGGACCCTGATACGCCCACTGCCCCCTCCTCTGTTCCTTTGGGTTCTCTCCCGAAGGATTCACCTCCTGGTCCTCTGTCTGGGGTTTCCCTTCATTCTACCCGGTCTGTCTTGTCTCTTGTGTCTTCTTCCTCGTCTCCCTCCGTTCCTCCTTCCCATCCTTCCCCTCCATCTCTTGACTTTCCCCGCCGCCTGTCGGTGCGGGCTGATGTCCATCGCTCTCCAATGGCCGTCATGTGTGCTCTCGTTCAGCTTCTCCTGTTGAGACGTTAGAATCCGTTGCCCAGTACGTGGTTGCTGGGACACCTGTCTCTTTAAGTCAGAAGCGTAAGCCTGGCTCTTCTCCTTCCTCCTCCCCGGCGAGTAAGAAGGTTTCCCTTTCTTCCTCGGACCCTACTTCTGCCTCTCTCCCTCCTTCCTCTCCCATTTCGTTGGTTGCACCCCCTGTTCCTGCTATGGAGGTTTCTTTAGCCCCTGCTTCCCTCTCGGTTGCTGTACTTGCTGAGGTGCTCTTCCCTCTTTCTACCCCCCCTCTTCCTGCTGCTGTCCTTGACTGCTCGCCTCTGTTGTCTCCTCCTCTTCCTCCTCCGGACCCCGCCCGCCCACCTCTGGTCTGTTCTCCCGCCTCCTTCCCTCCGTCTTTGCTCAGTTTACCCATGCCCCCTAACCCTGACTTTGCTGACCCTGATCCCGACCCTGATATTCTTTAACGTGCTCTGTTGCTCTTTCGCCTTTGTTTCTTCCTTGTTCTCTGTTGTTGTCCTTTCTCTTCTCGTCGATGTCTATTCTTCAATGGAACGTTCGAGGTTATTACGCCAATTTCCTCGAATTCCAACTTCTGATTTCGCGGTTTTCGCCCCTTTGTGTCTGTCTCCAGGAGCCGATGCTTGGTGCTCGTCCTGGTCGTTTTCGTGGCTATTCTTTCTCCCCCCCCCCCCAGATGTAGCTGGGGCTTCTAATTCTTCTGCTCTCTTGATTCGCGCTGATGTTCCCTTTGTTTCTTTACTTTTTCCTTCGCCTCTCCATTGTTCTGCTGCTCGTATCTTTGTGGGGAAATGGTACACAGTTTGTTCCATTTATCTAACCCCGAGTGTCCCGCTTTCTCTTCCTGATTTGAAACACCTCCTAGACTCCTTGCCGGAGCCTGTGCTCCTGCTGGGTGACTTCAATTGTCGTCATTCTCTTTGGGGTGACGTTCTGACGAATACCCGGGGTCGCCTTCTTGAGCCGTCTCTCCTCTCTTCTTCCCTGTCTCTTCTGAATTCTGGTAAGCCCACTCATTTGGACTCTCGGACTCGCACCCTTTCTTGTCTTGATCTTTCTCTCTGCTCTTCTTCTCTTTACTTAGATTTCACGTGGCAGGTTCTTGATGACCTTCATGTCAGTGATCATTTCCCCATCCTTGTTTTCTTTTTCTCTTTTCGCCCTTCCCTCTCTTTCCCTAGGTGGCAGTTTGCTAAGGCGGACTGGACCCTATTTACCCTCAGTGCTGCTCTCTCTGACCTCGCCCGTCTGCCTCTCTCTCGCGTTCTCCTCCTTTTTCCTGACACTATCTTCAACGCTGCCCTCCGCTCTATGCCTCGCTCTTCCTCTCGGGGTCCACGGAAGTGCGTTCCCTGGTGGAATGCGGACTGTGCTCGGGCTGTCCGCGGTAAGCGTGCAGCCAGGAAGCGGCACCGCCATAGGCAGACGACCGATTCTTTTCTTTTCTTTCGGAAAGCGAGTGCGGTGGCCCGTAGGGCCATCCATACGGCTAAACGTGAATGTTGGGCATCTTATGTCTCAACAATTACATCCGAAACTCCTCTGCCCCAGATCTGGAAGCGTATCCGCAAGATAGCGGGTAAGTTCGTTCTTGATGTTTCACCGGTCCTTCACCTCCATGATACTCTTGTGGCAGACCCGTTGCAGGTCGCTTCCGTACTGGGTTCCCACTTTTCTTCTGTTAGCTCTGGTCTTCATCTTCCCCCAATCTTTCCTTCTTCGTAAACCTGTCCTTGAGTCTTGTCCTTTAGATTTCTGCACTCGTCTTCAGCTTCCCTATAATGATCCCTTCTCTCTCTCTGAACTTTGTTCTGCCCTGGCCCTCTGCGGTTCTACGGCGGCGGGCTCCGATGGTATTCATTATGAGATGCTTCGCCATCTCCCTCCGTGCAAGTCTCAGTATTTACTGAGTCTGTATAATCGGATCTGGGAGTCGTCGTCAGTCCCTGAGGACTGGCTCGATGCCGTTGTCCTCCCTGTTCGCAAACCGGGGTCTCTGGGTACTTTCCCTAAGGACTTTCGCCCTATTGCCCTCACAAGTTGTGTCTGCAAAGTCTTTGAACGTATGGTTAACGTTCGTCTGATGTGGTTCCTGGAACACCATCACCTCCTCTCCCCTTCTCAACTTGGTTTCCGCAAGTGCCGCAGCACGACAGATGTCCTGGTGAACTTGGAGGTCTATATTCGTACTGCTTTTGCTGCGAAGACCTCCATTGTTGCCGTCCTCTTTGACCTGGAAAAGGCTTACGACACCACTTGGCGATATCATATTCTGTCTCAACTTCATTCTTTTGGCCTACGTGGTCATCTCCCTCTCTTTCTCCGCAGCTTCCTCTCTCGTCGTTCCTTTCGGGTGCGCCTTGGTACCGCTCTCTCTGCCTCTTTTCAGCAATACGAAGGTGTGTTCCAGGGTAGTGTTCTGAGCACTACTCTTTTTCTGGTTGCCCTCAATAGTCTTCTTTCCTCTCTTCCTTCAGGTGTCTTCTCCGCTCTCTATGTCGATGATCTTACCCTTTGCTGTCAGGGTGATGATTCGCCTCTCCTTCAGCGCCGGCTTCAACTTGCAATTGATGCCGTGTAGTCTTGGGCCACCAATCATGGCTTCAAGTTCTCTACTTCTAAGAATTGTGCCATGACTTTTATGCGGAAACGGGTCGTTCTTCGTCCCACTTTGTCACTTTATGGTCATCCCCTTGAGTACAAAGATTCCGCGAAGCTTTTGGGGTTATTCCATGACACTCGTTTGTCTTGGTCTCCCCATATCTCTTACCTCCGTGTTGAGTGCTCTAAGGGCCTTACCCTCCTTTGGGTCTTGTTCCATACTTCTTGGGGGGGCAGATAGGCGCACTCTCCTTGCTTTACATTCCTCTCTCGTCCTGTCTAAGCTCGATTATGGTTGCCCTGCTTACTCGTCTGCTTCTCCTTCTACTCTTCGCCGTCTTGATGCTTTGCACCATACTGGGTTGCGCCTCAGTTCTGGTGCCTTTCGTTCGACTCCTGTCCTTAGCTTGTATGTTGACACTGGCTTCCTGTCTCTTCAAGACCGCCGTGATCGCTACTGTCTTCGCTATCTTGCGCGGTTCTTACAACATCCTTCCTCTCGCCTCTGTCGTGCTTTAACTTTTACCCCTCCTGCGGTTCCTGTTCCTCTTCACCACCTCCCTCTTTCTGTCCGGTTATCTCGCCTACAGGACTCTCTTTCCGTTCGTATTTCTAATGTTTCTCCTCGTGTTGTTCCTTCTTTGCCCCCGTGGAGAGTCCCTCTACCGCGGATTTGTACGTCCTTGACCCGTGTCACTAAAGCTTTTACCCCTCCTACGGTTCTAAAACACCTTTTCATTGAGCACTTTTCTTCTCACTCCTGCTCCGTTTCTGTCTTGACCAATGGGTCTAAGTCTGCGGACGGTGTTGGCTACTCTGTTGTTTTTTCTGATCGCACCTATATGTATCGCTTACCTCCGGAGACTAGCATCTTTACAGCGGAGCATTATGCTATTCTCTATGCTCTTCGTCTCCTGCTTTCTCGTTGTCAGTCTTCCTTTGTAGTTGTTGTTGACTCTCGTAGTGCCCTCATGGCTCTCGGGTCCTTTAATCCGGTTCATCCAGTAGTTGTCGAGATCCAGCATTGGCTGTTTCTTGTTCACAGTAAATTTAAGTCGGTTGAGTTTTGTTGGGTTCCCAGCCATATTGGTGTGTCTTTTAATGAGCGTGCGGATGCTGCCGCCAAGGAAGTGTCCGCTCTTGTCCCATCTCTCATAAAGGTATTCCGTATTCCGACTTTTACCCGGTTATCCATTCCTCCGTCCTTACCCGTTGGCAGGCTTCTTGGTCGTCTCTTACTGGTAACAAACTACGTACTCTTAAATGTTGTGTTTCCTCGTGGCCGTCCTCCTACCACCGTAACCAGCGATGGGAAACAGCTCTGGCGAGGTTGCGTATTGGTCATACTCGCTTAACTCATGGTCACTTGATGGAGCGCCGCCCTGCTCCTTATGGTCCTAGTTGCAATGTCCCTCTTACGGTCGTGCATGTCCTGACTTCCAGGACGAGCGTGTGTCTTGCTTTCCGACCGCCCCTCGCGGTCACCTGTCCCTCAATAGAATTCTTGGTGACTCGGATACTTTTGATATCGTTCGTCTTATGCGTTTTTGTTCTCGTATTGGCATCCTTGTTGATATTTAGCGCCATCTGATTATTCTGCACATTTGATGGTGCTACATAGCCTTCCCGGTTTGGTGCCTTCTTTTGATAATTACTTACTTACTCCTTGATTTTCCCCTAGGCTCAAGTAAAATCATTTATTTCCCCTAGACAACATTTAAAGGTTCACCACCACCAAATTCTTGACAGGTCTTTATGACACACACTATGACAACAGAATCATGACACAATTTATGACAAAAATAAGACTCAACCCATGACAATTCGGTAGCATGTCTGGGAACACCTCACACATTCAGCAGCCTGATCGAAAGCCTAATAAAAGTGGATAGCTTGAATGTGTAACCTGACATAAAAATTGTGTACCCTATTTATTCAATTTGCCTTGTGTAGAAATTTAGTGTATCTTTAATATTGGTATAATATGATTATGTACTTTATTACCTATTTATGTACATTTTATTAATCTTTATGAAAAGGGTTTTAACAAATTTTGTGTGTGTGTTCTCTAATGCAAAAATTTACCAGTTGACAGGGCAGTCAAGTGAATTAAGCACTGTCCTTATCAGTTTTCCAAACTAATTCTCAGCTTAAAAGAGAAAGGTGTTGCTGAAGCATAAATTTTGTGTTGGAGTCTGCTGTATCTTACCACACTAAAAATGGATTTTGTAGCACAACAAATTGTCGACAATCATAGTGTTGAGGGTTTAAAACAGCCAAAAAAGTTTATCCTAGTGGCTGTTGGCAAGCACTATGGACTATTATTGCACATAGGAATGGTGAAGACGGAATTGCTAAGAGAGATAACGATGCATTGGGTAGATGAGCAAATTCTCCCACGGGAGATATTAGAGCAGTCCCCGTCCACCAGTGGTGCAAATGTTGTAAATACAGAAAAGGTGGAGACTCAGATGCAGTGGCAGGCAGAATTGGAACTAAAGAGCTCAGAAGAAGCTAGAGGCAGAGCAAGCTCAGAAGAGGCTAGAGGCAGAGCAAGCTCAGAAGAGGATAGAGGCAGAGCAAGCTCAGAAGAGGCTAGAGGCAGAGCAAGCTCAGAAGAGGCTAGAGGCAGAGCAAGCTCAGAAGAGGATAGAGGCAGAGCAAGCTCAGAAGAGGATAGAGGCAAAGCAAGCTCAGAAGAGGATAGAGGCAGAGCAAGCTCAGAAGAGGATAGAGGCAGAGCAAGCTCAGAAGAGGATAGAGGCAGAGCAAGCTCAGAAGAGGATAGAGGCAGAGCAAGCTCAAGAACTAGCTATGAAGAGGTTAGAAGTGGAGCAAGCTCAGGAAAAAAAATAGAGTTAGAGATTAGGCTAGCAGAATTGAGAATTAGATCAGAAAATACCGGTGCTGTTGACTTGGGAACACCTGGGCAGTTAAAGGTTAACAAAAATGTAAAGTTTCCTCTATTCTGTGAGATTGACCCAAAAAAGTTCTTCACTCATTTTAAAAGTTGGCACGGAGTTTGGAATGGCCTGAAACACCATGGGTATCTCTTCTGTAAGGCCAGTTGATGGGGAACACACAGAAAATATTTGCAGCTATGCCTTTGAGTGACAGTTTTGAATATGACAAGGTAAAGGCAGCCATCCTTACTGCTTATCAACGTGTTCCTGAGGCTTATGAGCAAAAGTTTAGACAACTAAGACGAGACCCAAGTCAAACCTTGGTAGAATTTGCACAAGAGAAATATAATGTTTAATAAATGGTTAGATGCAGAAAAAATAGGGATCTGGACTCAAAAAAATTTACTCATAGTAGAAGAATTTTATCTTGCATACCTTCTAATGTGGCTTTGTAATTGGCAGAGAAATTACCCAGAGATATTTATGAGTTGGCAAAATTAGCAGATGAATATGAGTTGATGCATAAAGTAACTTTAAAAATAAAATTCGATCAAATAGACAAGGATCTGGTCGAGCACTTAACTACTCCGTCAGATTTGGGTCCCACATGTACCCAACAGCAGGTCAAGGAAACACTTTCTCAAAGGTGCCAGGTGGTAAAGAGAGTAATGTGAAATCCAAAGAGGATCACACTAGTAATAAGCCTCACCCAGAGTTGAAACAGTGTTCCTACTGCCATAGGAAGGGTCATGTTGTTAAGAGTTGTTGGTTTTTTCACCCAGAAAAGAGATCTATTGTTACGGACCCGAGTCCAGCGTCGCAGCACGGAGCAGTGACGACAACGCCATCTGTGAGTCCGCTCCCGAAACCTCCTCCAAATGGACAACGCCATCTAGGGAGGCCGGTGCTGGATTCCCGTTTTAATCAGCTCAAAACATAGCCGCTGCTGACCTCTGGTGAGGTGGCGCTTAGACAGCAACGCCATCTATGGAGCAGAGAGGTGGACGTTTGTGTCTAAGCCTGTAAGTGAGGTTCCCTAGTCCCAGTATTAATGACGTGTCTGATTACAGAGTCGACCTGGGACTGCTGTATTGGACGATGGATCAGTCTACCCAAGGCAGCCAAGGTCTCTCCACGAGTTTGCTCTAAAGAAGCTGTGAGTCACCCCCGGACGAACTCTGCTGAGAGTATTAGCCTGCCTGTGACGTGGCAGTGTCGAGGAATCGTCGTATCTGGGGCTGGCTGGTGGAAGAGACTAGCCACTGTGGTGTTTAGTGAGGAGAGTGATCAGCGGGATCACACGAGGGTCCTGCCTAGGGCTCGCAACCCTAGTATCAGCCATGGAGTGGCCTACACAGCGGAGCTGATCGGAACCTGCCAGCTACAGGCTGGATTGTAGTTGAAGGCCTTCACGACGGAGCACCCAGTGGGACTGTGATTTGGCTGGCCTGTGGCCAGGGTAGATTCGCCGAGAGAATCAAAGAGGATTCGTCGTGGGGCCAAAGAACAGAACCAGGGCTACTCATCGTGAGCACCGTGGAGCATTCTGTGTCTTCAGAGGAAGACAACTCTGTATATTATCGTGTAGTTATAAACCCTGTGTGATTGTTATATATTTATTTATGGTGGTGGTGACAATATATATATAAATCAGAACATTTGTATCCCTCCCCCTTTAATTTAACTTGCATTACGGAACACACCCCTTGAAAGCCACTACTAACTTGAGGCCGGATTCCCAAACTCTACTAACATCAGAGAAGAACCTGGTTACGCCCCAGTAGGGCCGTAACACCTATGGCACTCACAGTGTGTGATGGGAGGAAAACCAAATGTGTAGCAAAAATAATGGGGAAAAAAAGCCTTACTATAAATCATTTTGGAGAGTTTATATCAAATGGAAAATTACAGTGTGCAAATGGTTTGTGGCATGATAAAATTTTGAGGGATACAGGAGCATCCCAACCTTTACTATTAGAGAATGTTTTACAATATATACAGTCTAGAGATGGGGAAGGCAATGATTATACAGAGAATCACTGGAGATTTCCACACTGTGCCCTTGAGGGAAAACCTCGAGTGTGATTTTATTAATGGCAAAGGTTTAGTAGGTGTTAGTCCTAAGTTAGCAGTTGCTGGCGTTGATCTAATTGTGGGGAATGATCTTGCTGGTAATCGAGTTAAGAGATGACCACCCAATAATGCTAACCAAGCCAGAGGTAATTAGGGCATGGACAGATCCTGAGGACAAGGTAATGGACCCAGCATGTGCCATGACCCAGTCAAAATCAGAGTCTCAAATATCACAAACTCCCAATAATGTAAGTCAGGAGACAAAATTAGAGGTTAACAAATCAAAAAGTGAAGTGGATCTTTGTGACACTTTTATGGCCAAGTTGGAAGAAGCAGATGAGAACAGGATGGGGAGCACCTCCACCAAACCACCTAGGAAAAGGGGTAGGGGAGAGTGTAGTCCAGTTACCACTTCTGGCTCTTCAGACTTGAGATCAAAATCAAATTTTATTCGTCAGCAAAGAACTGATCCACGTTGACTGACTTACATAATAAGACTAACTGAACTAGAAGCAGAATCGGAGGCTATGACTTATTACTACACTAAAGAGTTGTTGATGCGGAAGTGGAGACCTTGGAGCTCACCTGTGTCATACACTTGGGAGGTAGTTAATGAAGTAGTCCTATTGAGGGGTTATAGAGAAAAGGTGCTAATTGTAGCCCATGATTCACCAATAGGCGATCATCAGGGTATTGCTAAACATATAATAAAATAAGCAAGTATTTTGCCTGGCCTGTATTAAAGAAAGATGTCATCCAGTATTGTAATGAATGTCCTGTATGTGTAACTCTGGTAAACGAAACCAGGTAATACCAAAAGCCCTTATAGAGCCAATTGTGGTGGCTGAAAAGCCCACTACCGATATTATAATTGATGTAGTAGGCCCATTGCTTAGAACCAAGAGTGGTAATATGTATATCATCACCATGATGTGCCCCCTCCCCATGCGGCCCGTTGGCGTCGTGAGGGGGCTTCGTGGACGGCTGCCGGAGTGTGATGCTCCGTGGGACAGTCCTCTGTCCTTTTCTGCCCTTGCACTCCTGCTGCTGTCTTCTCTAATTGTGCCGGATTGCTTTTCCTTTTTCATTGTTTCGTTTTTCTCCCACCTCTTCTCCTATCTGCTTGTCGTTTCCTGCCGACCTTTTGCTTGTTTTGGATTGTTTCTTTGCACTTCTTCTATTTTAATGCCCGGGTGCTTGAGGAGGCATACTCTTGCACCCGTAGAACTGTAGTACCCAACGTCCCGAGCGAGGGGAACCTTTTATTGTCAATCCCCCTTTCGTCGCTGAACCCGATCTCGACGAACTGACGGTTCTTAAGGTGGCGTTTGTGGGGCGTATACTCACGACGCACCCCTAGGGGGCCCCGGCATGATCGGCGATAGCTTCCTGTTGGGTGTCCTGCCTCTAATTGTGGCTCCATGGTGGGTATGGGGGCCCATTCGTGGATGAATTTTTCACTCTTCGTACCTATGTCGTTGAATACTTTTGTTGTACCCTCTCAGGCTCGTGGGGTGGGCGACCAAGCCCCCGAGTCGGCCTGTCTTGGAAGACCGGGCTTTGTAGCCTCCGCTGCATTGGACCCGACCTTGCTCCTACTTTGGCCTCTCTGACTCCTTCCCCTGGCTCCCCTCCCTCCTCTGTGTTTGGGTCGAGCCCCAAGCTCCCAGTGGTGACTACCTCGTCCCCTGGCGCGGCTCCATCTCTAGTTGTAACTACTGCGCCTTTTAACCCCTCTCTCTCTGGGGGTTCTCACCGTCGTCCTCGTCACGGCCGCCCTCGCTCGATTCCTTCCAGTTTTGCTACCTATCAAGCCTTGTTTGGTCCCGCCCCCTCCCCGCTCAGCTCGTTGTCGCCGTGTGGGGGCTTCGTGGGCGGCTGCTGGAGTGTGATGCTCCTTCGGACAGTCCTCTGTCCTTTTCTAGCCTTGTGCTCCTGCTGCCGTCCTCTCCAATTCTGCTGGGCACCTTTTCCTTTTCCTTCTGTTTCGTTTTTCTCCCCCCTCTTCTCCTATCTGCTGGCCGTTTCCTGCCGACCTTTTGCTCGTTCTGGTTCTTCCATGGACTTCTTCTATTTTGACGCCCGGGTGCTTGAGGAGGCATACTCATGCACCCGTAGAACTGCAGTACCCGACGTCGAGAGCGAGGGGAACCTTTTATTGTCAATCCCCACTTCGTCACTGAACCCGATCTCGACGGACTGTCGGTTTCTTAAGGTGGCGTTTGTGGGGCGTATACTCACGACGCACCCCTAGGAGGCCCCGACAAGATCGGCGATAGCTTCTTGTTGGGTGTCCTGCCTCTAATTGTGGCTCCATGGTGGGTGTGGGGGCACATTCGTGAGTGAATTCGTAATTTCGTCAAGATGATAACCCCTGTTTCGGCTGCTTCTGGCTTACCTTTTCAGGCTCGTGGGGTGGGCGACCAAGCCCCCGAGTCGGTCCGTATTGGAAGACCGGGCTCTGTAGCCTCCGCTGCATTGGGCCCCGACCTTGCTCCTCCTTTGGCCTCTCTGACTCCTTCCCCTGGCTCCCCTCCCTCCTCTGTGGTTGGGTCGAGCCCCAAGCCCCCAGTGGTGACTACCTCGTCCCCTGGCGCGGCTCCTTCTCTAGTTGTAACTACTGCGCCTTTTAACCCCTCTCTCTCTGGGGGTTCTCACCGCCGTTCTCGTCACGGCCGCCCTCGCTCGATTCCTTCCAGTTCTGCTACCTATCAAGCCTTGTTTGGTCCCGCTTCGTGGGCCAAATATTTTGATCTCCTCCCTCTTGATTCTGCGCCTCCTGACGATTTCTCCCTTCATCGACATCTCATTGATTCCGTGGATGCCTCCATTACTTTTAACCCCACTCGTCTCGGTACGCGTGTCGTTGCTGCTCCTTCTCAGGATGCTGCTTCCCGCTTGGCTGCCTTATCCTGCCTTGGCGAGACCCCCGTTCGGGTCTCGAAGAACGCTCAATTGAATGCCAGTGTTGGCACTATTTTGCTCCCGCCCCATGTTGCAACCGGTGTTCGGGACCTGCGCGACTGCCACGACGATATTCGACATATCCTCGCTGCCCAGGGCCATTCTATTCTCCAGGTGGACACGTTTACTCGTCCCCCTCGTGGTAGTCGCCGTCAACCCCTCCGGGTTGTGAAGATTACCTTTGATGGTAGGACCCTTCCACCCTCTGTCATTCTTGCTGGTGCCAGGTGCTCTGTCCAGGAGTACATTCCTTCTCCTCGGCTCTGCAACAAGTGCTGGAGGTTTGGGCATGGTGCCCTCCGCTGCTCTGGGACTGTCTCTCTCTGTCCTTTGTGTGGTGGCGAAGGTCACTCTAAGTCGGAGTGCACTTCTCCCCAGGCTCGTTGCCTCAACTGCGGTGAGGCCCATCCTACCTTCTCCCGTGCGTGTGTCCATTACAAGCTTGAGGCAGCCGTCCTCAACCTGAAGCACCGGGAGCGTTTATCTTTTCCTGAGGCGAGGCGCCAGGTTCGCCGGCTCCCGCCTTATGCTAATATCTCTTATGCTCGCGTGTTGCGCTCTTCCTCTCCACGTCCTTCCCGCCTTCCTCAGACTCACAACCGTTTCCGGGCCTTGGACCCTGATGCGCCCACTGCCCCCTCCTCCGTTCCTTTGGGTTCTCTCCCGAAGGATCCTCCTCCTGGTCCTCTGTCTGGGGTTCCCCTTCCTTCTACCCGGTCTGTCGTGTCTTCTGTGTCTTCTTCCTCGTCCCCCTCCGATCCTCCTTCCCATCCTCTTCCTCCATCTATTGGCTCTCCCCACCGCCTGTCGGTGCGGGCGGATGTCCATCGCTCTCCTAACGGTCGTCGTGTGTGCTCTCGTTCGGCTTCTCCTGTTGAGACACTGGAATCCGTTGCCCGGTACGTAGTTGCTGGGACACCGGTCTCTTTAAGTCAGAAGCGTAAGCCTGGCTCCTCTCCTTCCTCTTCCCCGGCGGGTAAGAAGGCTTCGCTTTCTTCCTCAGCTCCTCCTTCTGGCTCTGTTGCTCCTTCCCCTCCCGTTTCAGTGCTTGCGCCCCCTGTTCCTGCTATGGAGGTTTCTTTGGCCCCTGCTTCCCTTTCGGTTGCTGCTCTTGCTGGGGTGCGCTCCCCTCTTTCTACTCCCCCTCCTCCTGCTGCTGTCCTTGACGGCTCCTCTCCGTTGTCTCCTCCTCTTCCTCCTCCCCCTCCAGACCCTGCCCGCCCACCTCTGCTCTGTTCTCCCGTTTCCTTCCCTCCGTCTTTGCTCAGTTTACCCATGCCCCCTAACCCTGACTTTGCTGACCCTGATCCTGACCCTGATATTCTTTAACGTGCTCTGTTGCTCTTTCGTCTTTGTTTCTTCCTTGTTCTCTGTTTTTGTCCTTTCTCTTCTCGTCGTTGTCCATTCTTCAATGGAACGTTCGAGGTTATTACGCCAATTTCCTCGAACTCCAACTTCTGATTTCGCGGTTTTCGCCCCTTTGTGTCTGTCTCCAGGAGCCAATGCTTGGTGCTCGTCCTGGTCGTTTTCGTGGCTATTCCTTTCTCTCCCCCCCCCCCCCAGCCATTGCTGGGGCTTCTAATTCTTCTGCTCTTTTGATTCGGGCTGATGTTCCCTTTGTTCCTTTACTTTTTCCTTCGCCTATCCATTGTTCTGCTGCTCGTATCTTTGTGGGGAAATGGTACACAGTTTGTTCCATTTATCTCCCCCCGAGTGTCCCGCTCTCTCTTCCTGATTTGAAACACCTCCTGGACTCCTTGCCGGAGCCTGTGCTCCTGCTGGGTGACTGCAATTGTCGTCATTCTCTTTGGGGTGACGTTCTGACGAATACCCGGGGTCGCCTCCTTGAGCCGTTTCTCCTCTCTTCTTCCCTGTCTCTTCTGAATTCTGGTGAGCCCACTCATTTGGACTCTCGGACTCGCACCCTTTCTTGTCTTGATCTTTCTCTCTGCTCTTCTTCTCTTTACTTAGATTTCACGTGGCAAGTTCTTGATGACCTCCATGGAAGTGATCATTTCCCCATCCTTGTTTCCTTTTTCTCTTTTCGCCCTTCCCTCTCTTTCCCTAGGTGGCAGTTTGCTAAGGCAGACTGGACCCTATTTACCCTCAGTGCTGCTCTCCCTGACCTCTCCCTTCTGCCTCTCTCTCGCGCTCTCCTCCTTTTTCATGACACTGTCTTCAACGCTGCCCTCCGCTCTATTCCTCGCTCTTCCTCTCGGGGTCCACGGAAGTGCGTTCCCTGGTGGAATGCGGACTGTGCTCGGGCTGTCCGCTGTAAGCGTGCAGCCTGGAAGAGGCACCGCCGTAGGCAGACGTCCGATTCTTTTCTTTTCTTTCGGAAAGCGAGTGCGGTGGCCCGTAGGGCCATCCGTATGGCTTAACGTGAATGTTGGGCATCTTATGTCTCGACAATTACGTCCGAGACCCCTCTGGCCCAGATCTGGAAGCGTATCCGCAAGATAGCGGGTAAGTTCGTTCCCGATGTTTCACCGGTCCTTCACCTCCATGATACTCTTGTGGCGGACCCGTTGCAGGTCGCTTCCGAACTGGGTTCCCATTTTTCTTCTGTTAGCTCTGGTCTTCATCTTCCCCAATCTTTCCTTCTTCGTAAACCTGTCCTTGAGTCTCGTCCTTTAGATTTCTGCACTCATCTTCAGCTTCCCTATAATGATCCCTTCTCTCTCTCTGAACTTCGTTCTGCCCTGGCCCTCTGCGGTTCTACGGCGGCGGGCTCCGATGGTATTCATTATGAGATGCTTCGCCATCTCCCTCCGAGCACGTCTCAGTATTTACTGAGTCTGTATAATCGGATCTGGGAGTCGTCGTCAGTCCCTGCGGACTGGCTCGATGCCGTTGTCCTCCCTGTTCGCAAACCGGGGTCTCTGGGTACTTCCCCTAAGGATTTTCGCCCTATTGCTCTCACAAGTTGTGTCTGCAAACTCTTTGAACGTATGGTTAACGTTCGTCTGATGTGGTTCCTGGAACACCATCACCTCCTCTCCCCTTCTCAATTTGGTTTCCGCAAGTGCCGCAGCACGACAGATGTCCTGGTGAACTTGGAGGTCTATATTCGTACTGCTTTTGCTGCGAAGACCTCCGTTGTTGCCGTCCTTTTTGACCTAGAAAAGGCTTACGACACCACTTGGCGTTATCATATCCTATCTCAACTTCATTCTTTTGGCCTTCGTGGTCTTCTCCCTCTCTTTCTCCGCAGCTTCCTCTCTCGTCGTTCCTTTCGGGTGCGCCTTGGTACCGCTCTCTCTCCCTCTTTTCAGCAATACGAAGGTGTGCCCCAGGGTAGTGTTCTGAGCACTACTCTTTTTCTTGTTGCCCTCAATGGTCTTCTTTCCTCTCTTCCTTCTGGTGTCTTCTCCACTCTCTATGTCGATGATCTTACCCTTTGTTGTCAGGGTGATGATTCGCCTCTCCTTCAACGCCGGCTTCAACTTGCAATTGATGCCGTGTCGTCTTGGGCCACAGGTCATGGCTTCAAGTTCTCTACTTCTAAGACTTGTGCCATGACTTTTACGCGGAAACGGGTTGTTCTTCGTCCCTCTTTGTCGCTTTATGGTCATCCCCTTGAATACAAAGATTCCGCGAAGCTTTTGGGGTTATTCCTTGACACTCGTTTGTCTTGGTCTCCCCATATCTCTTACCTCCGTGTTGAGTGCTCTTAGGCCCTTACCCTCCTTCGGGTCTTGTCCCATACTTCTTGGGGGGCAGATAGGCGCGCACTCCTTGCTTTACATTCCTCTCTCGTCCTGTCTAAGCTCGATTATGGTTGCCCTGCTTACTCGTCTGCTTCTCCTTCTACTCTTCGCCGTCTTGATGCTTTGCACCATACTGGGTTGCGCCTCAGTTCTGGTGCCTTTCGTTCGACTCCCATCCTTAGCTTGTATGTTGACACTGGCTTCCTGTCTCTCCAGGACCGCCGTGATCGCTACTGTCTTCGCTATCTTGCGCGGTCCTTGCAACATCCTTCCTCTCGCCTCTGTCGTGCTTTAACTTTTACCCCTCCTGTGGTTCCTGTTCCTCTTCACCACCTCCCTCTTTCTGTCCGGTTATCTCGCCTACAGGATTCTCTCTCCGTTCGTATTTCTGATGTTTCTCCTCGTGTTGTTCCTTCTTTGCCCCCGTGGAGGGTCCCTCTTCCGCGGTTTTGTACTTCCTTGACCCGTATCACTAAAGCTTTTACCCCTCCTACGGTTCTAAAACGCCTTTTCCTCGAGCACTTTTCTTCTCACTCCCGCTCCGTTTCTGTCTTCACCGATGGGTCTAAGTCAGCGGACGGTGTTGGCTACTCTGTTGTTTTTCCTGATCGCACTTATATGTGTCGCTTGCCTCCGGAGACTAGCATCTTTACAGCAGAACTTTATGCTATTCTCTATGCTCTTCGTCTCCTGCTTTCTCGTTGTCAGTCTTCCTTTGTGGTTGTTGTTGACTCTCGTAGTGCCCTCATGGCTCTCGGGTCCTTTAATCCGGTTCATCCGGTAGTTGTCGAGATCCAGCATTGGCTGTTTCTCGTTCACAGTAAATTTAAGTCGGTTGAGTTTTGTTGGGTTCCCAGCCATATTGGTGTGTCTTTAAATGAGCGTGCGGATGCTGCCGCTAAGGAAGCTGTCCGCTCTTGTCCCATCTCTCGTAAAGGCATTCCGTATTCCGACTTTTACCCAGTTATCCATTCCTCAGTTCTTACCCGTTGGCAGGCTTCTTGGTTGTCTGTTACTGGTAACAAGCTACGTACTCTTAAATGTTGTGTTTCCTCGTGGCCGTCCTCCTTCCACCGGAACCGGCGGTGGGAAACAGCTCTGGCAAGGTTGCGTATTGGCCATACTCGCTTAACCCATGGTCACTTGATGGAGCGCCGCCCTGCTCCTTATTGTCCTAGTTGCATTGTCCCTCTTACGGTCGTGCATGTCCTGACTTCCAGGACGAGCGTGTGTCTTGCTTTCCGACCGCCCCTCGCGGTCACCTGTCCCTCGATAGAATTCTTGGTGACTCGGATACTTTTGATATCGTTCGCCTTATGCGTTTTTGTTCTCGTATTGGCATCCTTGGTGATATTTAGCGCCCTCTGATTATTTTGCGTCTTTGATGGTGCTACATAGCCTTCCCGGTTTGGTGCCTTCTTTTGATAATTACTTACTTACTTACTTGTTTGGTCCCGCTTCGTGGGCCAAATATTTTTATCTCCTCCCTCTTGATTCTGCGCCTCCTGACGAGTTCTCCCTCCATCGACATCTCGTTGATTCCGTGGATGCCTCCATTACTTTCAACCCCACTCGTCTTGGTACACGTGTCGTTGTTGCTCCTTCTCAGGATGCTGCTTCCCGCTTGGCTGCCTTATCCTGCCTTGACGAGACCCCTGTTCGGGTCTCAAAGAACGCTAAGTTGAATGCCAGTGTTGGCACTGTTCTGCTCCCGCCCCATGTTGCGACCGGTGTTCGGGACCTGCGCGACTGCCACGACGATATTCGACATATCCATGCTGCCCAGGGCCATTCTATTCTCCAGGTGGACACGTTTACTCGTCCCTCTCGTGATAGTCGCCGTCAACCCCTCCGGGTTGTGAAGATTACCTTTGATGGTAGGACCCTTCCACCCTCTGTCATTCTTGCTGGTGCCAGGTGCTCTGTCCAGGAGTACATTCCTTCTTCTCGGCTCTGTAACAAGTGCTGGAGGTTTCGGGCATGGTGCCGCCTGTCGGTGCGGGCTGATGTCCATCGCTCTCTAAACGGCCGTCATGTGTGCTCTCGTTCAGCTTCTCCTGTTGAGACGCTGGAATCTATTGCCCAGTACGTGGTTGCTGGGACACCTGTCTCTTTAAGTCAGAAGCGTAAGCCTGGCTCCTCTCCTTCCTCCTTCCCGGCGGGTAAGAAGGTTTCGCTTTCTTCCTCGGCCCCTACTTCTGCCTCTCTCGCTCCTTCCCCTCCCATTTCGGTGGTTGCGCCCCCTGTTCCTGCTATGGAGGTTTCTTTAGCCCCCGATTCCCTCTCGGTTGCTGCCCTTGCTGAGGTGCTCTCCCCTCTTTCTACCCCTCCTCTTCCTGCTGCTGTCCTTGACTGCTCCCCTCCATTGTCTCCTCCTCTTCCTCCTCCGGACCCCGCCCGCCCACCTCTGGTCTGTTCTCCCGCCTCCTTCCCTCCATCTTTGTTCAGTTTAACCATGCCCCCTAACCCTGACTTTGCTGACCCTGATCCCGACCCTGATATTCTTTAACATGCTCTGTTGGCCTTTCGCCTTTGTTTCTTCCTTGTTCTCTGTTTTTGTCCTTTCTCTTCTCGTCGTTGTCCATTCTTCAATGGACCGTTCGAGGTTATTACGCCAATTTCCTCGAACTCCAACTTCTGGTTTCGCGGTTTTCGCCTCTTTGTGTCTGTCTCCAGGAGCTGATGCTTGGTACTCGTCCTGGTCGTTTTCGTGGCTATTCCATTCTCTACCCCCCCCCCCAGCCGTTGCTGGGGCTTCTAATTCTTCTGCTCTCTTGATTCGTGCTGATGTTCCCTTTGTTCCTTAACTTTTTCCTTTGCCTTTCCATTGTTCTGCTGCTCGTATCTTTGTGGGGAAATGGTACACAGTTTGTTCCATTTATCTCCCCCCGAGTGTCCCGCTTTCTCTTCCTGATTTGAAACACCTCCTAGACTCCTTGCCGGAGCCTGTGCTCCTGCTGGGTGACTTCAATTGCCGTCATTCTCTTTGGGGTGACGTTCTGACGAATACCCGTGGTCGCCTTCTTGAGCCGTTTCTCCTCTTCTTCCTTGTCTCTTCTGAATTCTGGTGAGCCCACTCATTTGGACTCTCGAACCCGCACCCTTTCTTGTCTTGATCTTTCTCTCTGCTCCTCTTCTCTTTACTTAGATTTCACGTGGCAGGTTCTTGATGACCTCCATGGCAGTGATCATTTCCCCATCCTTGTTTCCTTTTTCTCTTTTCACCCTTCCCTCTCTTTCCCTAGGTGGCAGTTTGCTAAGGCGGACTGGACCCTATTTACCCTCAGTTCTGCTCTCTCTGACCTCTCCCTTCTGCCTCTCTCTCGCGCTCTCCTCCTTTTTCATGACACTGTCTTTGACGCTGCCCTCCGCTCTATTCCTCGCTCTTCCTCTCGGGGTCCACGGAAGTGCGTTCCCTGGTGGAATGCGGACTGTGCTCGGGCTGTCCGCTGTAAGTGTGCAGCCTGGAAGAGGCACCGCCGTAAGCAGACGACTGATTCTTTTCTTTTCTTTCGGAAAGCGAGTGCGGTGGCCCGTAGGGCCATCCGTAGGGCTAAACGTGAATGTTGGGCATCTTATGTCTCAACAATTACGTCCGAAACTCCTCTGGCCCAGATCTTAAAGCGTATCCGCAAGATAGCGGGTAAGTTCGTTCTTGATGTTTCACCGGTCCTTCACCTCCATGATACTCTTGTGGCGGACCCGTTGCAGGTCGCTTCCGTACTGGGTTCCCACTTTTCTTCTGTTAGCTCTGGTCTTCATCTTCCCCAATCTTTCCTTCTTCGTAAACCTGTCCTTGAGTCTTGTCCTTTAGATTTCTGCACTCGTCTTCAGCTTCCCTATAATGATCCCTTCTCTCTCTCTGAACTTTGTTCTGCCCTGGCCCTCTGCGGTTCTACGGCGGCGGGCTCCGATGGTATTCATTATGAGATGCTTCGCCATCTCCCTCCGTGCACGTCTCAGTATTTACTGAGTCTGTATAATCGGATCTGGGAGTCATCGTCAGTCCCTGAGGACTGGCTCGATGCCGTTGTCCTCCCTGTTCGCAAACCGGGGTCTCTGGGTACTTCCCCTAAGGACTTTCGCCCTATTGCCCTCACAAGTTGTGTCTGCAAACTCTTTGAACGTATGGTTAACGTTCGTCTGATGTGGTTCTTAGAACACCATCACCTCCTCTCCCCTTCTCAATTTGGTTTCTGCAAGTGCCGCAGCACGACAGATGTCCTGGTGAACTTGGAGGTCTATATTCATACGGCTTTTGCTGCGAAGACGTCTGTTGTTGCCGTCCTTTTTGACCTGGAAAAGGCTTACGACACCACTTGGCGGTATCATATTCTATCTCAACTTCATTCTTTTGGCCTTCGTGGTCATCTCCCTCTCTTTCTCCGCAGCTTCCTCTCTCGTCGTTCCTTTCGGGTGCGCCTTGGTACCGCTCTCTCTGCCTCTTCTCAGCAATACGAAGGTGTGCCCCAGGGTAGTGTTCTGAGCACTACTCTTTTTCTGGTTGCCCTCAATGGTCTTCTTTCCTCTCTTGCTTCAGGTGTCTTCTCCGCTCTCTACGTCGATGATCTTACCCTTTGCTGTCAGGGTGATGATTCGCCTCTCCTTCAGCGCCGGCTTCAACTTGCAATTGATGCTGTGTCGTCTTGGGCCACCAATCATGGCTTCAAGTTCTCTACTTCTAAGACTTGTGCCAAGACTTTTACGCGGAAACGGGTCATTTTTCGTCCTTCTTTGTCACTTTATGGTCATCCCCTTGAGTACAAAGATTCTGCGAAGCTTTTGGTGTTATTCCTTGACACTCGTTTGTCTTGGTCTCCCCACATCTCTTACCTCCGTGTTGAGTGCTCTAAGGCCCTTTCCCTCCTTTGGGTCTTGTCCCATACTTCTTCTGGGGGCAGACAGGCGCACTCTCCTTGCTTTACATTCCTCTCTCGTCCTGTCTAAGCTCGATTATGGTTGCCCTGCTTACTCGTCTGCTTCTCCTTCTACTCTTCGCCGTCTTGATGCTTTGCACCATACTGGGTTGCGCCTCAGTTCTGGTGCCTTTCGTTCGACTCCTGTCCTTAGCTTGTATGTTGACACTGGCTTCCTGTCTCTTCAATACCGCCGTGATCGCTACTGTCTTCGCTATCTTGCGCGGTCCTTACAACATCCTTCCTCTCGCCTCTGTCGTGCTTTAACTTTTACCCCTCCTGCGGTTCCTGTTCCTCTTCACCACCTCCCTCTTTCTGTCTGGTTATCTCGCCTACAGGACTCTCTTTCCGTTCGTATTTCTAATGTTTCTCCTCGTGTTGTTCCTTCTTTGCCCCCGTGGAGAGTCCCTCTTCCGCGGTTTTGTACATCCTTGACCCGTATCACTAAAGCTTTTACCCCTCCTACGGTTCTAAAACGTCTTTTCCTTGAGCACTTTTCTTCTCACTCCCGCTCCGTTTCTGTCTTCACCGATGGGTCTAAGTCTGCGGACGGTGTTGGCTACTCTGTTGTTTTTCCTGATCGCACTTATATGTGTCACTTACCTCCGGAGACTAGCATCTTTACAGCGGAGCTTTATGCTATTCTCTATGCTCTTCGTCTCCTGCTTTCTCGTTGTCAGTCTTCCTTTGTAGTTGTTGTTGACTCTCGTAGTGCCCTCATGGCTCTCGGGTCCTTTAATCCGGTTCATCCAGTAGTTGTCGAGATCCAGCATTGGCTGTTTCTTGTTCACAGTAAATTTAAGTCGGTTTAGTTTTGTTGGGTTCCCAGCCATATTGGTGTGTCTTTAAATGAGCGTGCGGATGCTGCCGCCAAGGAAGCTGTCCGCTCTTGTCCCATCTCTCGTAAAGGTATTCCGTATTCCGACTTTTACCCGGTTATCCATTCCTCCGTCCTTACCCGTTGGCAGGCTTCTTGGTTGTCTGTTACTGGTAACAAGTTATGTACTCTTAAATGTTGTGTTTCTCGTGGCCGTCCTCCTTCCACCGTAACCGGCGGTGGGAAGCAGCTCTGGCGAGGTTGCGTATTGGCCATACTCGCTTAACCCATGGTCACTTGATGGAGCGCCGCCCTGCTCATTATTGTCCTAGTGGCATTGTCCCTCTTGCAATCGTGCATGTCCTTCTTGAATGTTCTGACTTCCAGGACGAGCGTGTGTCTTGCTTTCCGACCGCCCCTCGTGGTCACCTGTCCCTCAATAGAATTCTTGGTGACTCGGATACTTTTGATATTGTTCGCCTTATGCGTTTTTGTTCTCGTATTGGCATCCTTGGTGATATTTAGCGCCCTCTGATTATTTTGCGTATTTGATGGTGCTACATAGCCTTCCCGGTTTGGTGCCTTCTTTTGATAATTACTTATTTACTTACCATGATGTGTCAGACTACACTTTTTCCTGAGGCATTCCCTGTGAGAAATGCTACAACGAAAGTGGTAGTAAGGCACATAATGAAATTTTGTACTATTCTTGGTTTATCAAAAGTAATGCAGACAGATAATGGGACAAATTTTACTTTCAAAGGTTTCAACAGTTTTGTGAGGAGTTTGGCATCCTCCATAAGACATCCACTACGTATCATCCTTAGAGCCAAGGTGCTTTGGAAAGGATGCACCAAACCCTTAAACAAATGCTGAGAACCAGTTGCATGGAAACTGGCAGAGACTGGGATGATGGTCTTCCACTGATGCTCAGGCATTGAGGGATACTTATCAGGAGTCCCTGGGGTGTTCACCCAACTCCTTAGTTTTTGGCCATGAGGTGAGAGGTCCACTAACCATCTTAAGAAATAAGTCCGAAGAGTGTTGTGCAGGTAGATTGTATTGATAAATTACAACAAAAGTTAAACAAAAATAGGGCTAAAGCCTTGAGTCATCTTAAAGAAGCTCAAGGCAAAATGAAGGCACAATATGATAAAGAGACAAAGCAACGGCATTTTGAGACAGGTGATAAAGTGGTGGTACTAATTGCACGACAGGGATCAACATTGTTGCTTAGGTTCCAAGGTCCCTATACAGTGATAAAGAAACTCAGTCCCACCAATTATGTAATCCAGAAACATGATCTCAAGAGAAAGGAAATAGTAGTGCATGTGAATAGGATGAAACTAACACAGAAGGGAACTACCAATACCAACCAGATGCTTAGTGTAGCCCATGTAGATGAGAATAATGGGGAATGTGATTTTGATAATGTACCTAATGCTCATGTACCTTATTTTAGCAATGGGGAGTTGTTGGCTAATGTCCAGAAGTTGGTGGAACATTTGTCATCAGAGCAGAAGCAGGACTTGAAGCAGTTGCTGACTTCTCATGCAGACATCTTTGGCGATATTCCCACCTAGACTACAATTATTCACCATGACGTTGAGGTGACAGACAACCAACCAGTCAAGTCACACCCATATAGAGTCAATCCTGCAAAGCTGAATCTCATCCGGAAAGAAGTCGACTAAATGCTTCAACATGGATTGGTGAGCCCTAGCAGCAGCAGTTGGAATAGTCCTCGTATTTTGGTTCCAAAGAAGGATGGAACTCTCAGGTTGGTCATTGACTACCGTAAGCTAAATTTAATGACTGTTGATGATAACTTTCCAATACCTAGATTAGATGATTGATTTACCAACACTATAGACAGTGTTGGTAAAGCCAAGTTTGTAACCAAACTAGATTTGTCAAAAGGGTACTGGCAAATTCCTTGAACACCAAGAGCTCGGGAGATGAGTGCATTTATAACTGCAGATGGGTTGTATGAATTCACTGTAATGCCTTTTGGGCTGAAAAATGCCCCAGCAACTTTCCAGCGTCTTATGAACTTAGTGTTAAAAGACATACCACAATGTAGAGCTTACTTGGATGGTATTGTAATTTATCACAATAATTAGGAGGACCACATGAAAGGTTTGGCTAAACTATTAAAATGCTTAAAGGAGGCTAATTTAACTGAAACTTACATAAATGTACTTTTGCTAGAGCTAGTATTTCTTACTTAGGATATGAAGTGGGAAATGGGAAGGTGTTACCACTCAAAAATAAAATAAATGACATATTAGAGTATCCAGTGTTGACTAGCAAGAAGGAGGTACAAAGATATCTAGGAATGTGTGCTTATTATAGGAAGTTCTGTAAATTTTTTGCAGCAATTGCAGCTCCTTTGACAAACTTGCTATTTAAAAATATAAAGTTTAGATGGTCTCAGGAATGTCAGGATGCATTTACTAAATTAAAAGGAATGTTGTCATTTGGTCCAGTGTTAGCTACTCCTGACTACTCTAAGCCATTCAAATTATATATAGATGCTTCGGACTGGGGTGCTGGTTCTGTACTAATGCAAGAGGATGATGAGGGTATTAATCATCCAATACATTACTATTCTAAATATTTACCAAATATCAACTGAATTACTCCACAGTGGAGAAGGAGGCTTTATCATTATCACTAGCTGTTAAAAAATTTGACATTTATCTATCATCCAATACTGTTGAAATGTTTACTGACCACAACCCCTTAACATTTATTGCTAGCATGAAGAATTCCAATCACAGAATATTAAGGTGGTCTTTATTATTGCAAGAGTACAATCTGGTCATCAAACATATTCCAGGAAAATTAAATATAGTAGCAGATGCACTTTCTAGATTGCCAAAACCTGGGGTGACTTAGGGTTGTACTACTGCACAGAGATGTATGTATATATTATTGTGTATCTATTGTTTATTTTATATCATTTACTGTTTCTTTACAATTATTATGAAATTGGTTTGAGGTGTTAATGTTACGTGAAAAAAAATGTGAAATTCATTTATGAATTTCTCATTTTTTCTCCACGTCTTAATGAGGGTGTTACTAACCTTACCTCCTGTGGAGGTTAGTTTCAATTATTAAATGTTGGTGGACGCAATGGAGAATGTTTATTAGAATAAATCTACAGCTGATTTCAGGGAGGCCGGGCGTTACCAGTAATACTCCGCCCAGTAAAGTAGTACCTTTTCAACTGGAGATTGTCAGGAATAATGTGAACTGGAATAGCCTATGTGAGGGAAAATAGACTCAATCTAAAAGCATGCATGGTGAATATGGTAAATAAAGTGAATAAAGGGGTTTGATTGCAAATGTAAAGAATAGAGTATTAAGAAGCGATGACGCAAGAGAGGTGGACGCCATCTTGAGTGGAGGGGAGGTGTATCGCTGACGACCAGATCCTGCTCTCTGAGGGTTATTTCTCCAGCTGTACAGTCAGATAAGCCTTCCATGGTATCTAAGCAGGGATGCAAGATAGGGTAGAGTAGTAATGCAGACTTTGGAGATGTTCTATACGAAAGAGTCCAGGTTTCCTAGAGGTGTAAATATAAGTGTCATCGGTTGATAGCTGTGGTGGCTGTGTGCACGGTTCCAGGTTTAGGACGGTGAGCCTTAGGGTATTTAGAGCCCGCTAGGGACTTATATTAGTTCATAATGACCTTGTGTAGTAAGGAACAACATTTAATATATGTAATATCGTTTGTCTAGTGCGTATAAATTTGTGTCTTTGCAATAGGCTGTTTTCCTTACTCTTTGATTTTCCTCTAAGCTCAAGTAAAATCATTTATTTCCCCTAGACAATATTTAAAGGTCCACCACCACCAAATTTTTGACAGATCTCTATGGCACACAAACTATGTCAAAAAATTCATGACACAACTGATGACAAAAATAAGACACAATCCGGAAAACATCAGATTAATTGATGTACCCAACTTTTTGATGGGGAACATTAAACCATTTGGGAAGGCACCGGACGAGGGAGTGGGGAATGGTAGGGATGACGAGGGGACGGAAGTGAGAGATGGTGGGGAGGACGAGGGGACAAGGGAGGGGGTAATGGTGGGAAGGACGAGGAGGCGGGGAAGTTTGGGATAGTGGGGACGAAGGAATGGGGGAATGGAGAATGGTGGGGAGGACAAAGGGACAGGGGAGTGGGGCATGGTGGGAAGGAAGAGGGGGATGGTGGAGTGGGGAGGACGAGGGGATGGTAGAGTAGGGAATGGTTGGGAAGCCGAGGAGACGGGTAAGGGAGGAATGGTGGGGAGGACTGGGGGACAGGGAAGGTTGCTGTGGCTCGGCAACGCACATGCTTTGGTGAGCCACAGCAACACGTGGCCCGGTAATGCTAGTTTAGATACAATAATATTTGTGATACTTGGCTAATCAGCCAGGATATCACTATACAGTTTGAACACATCATACACCAGCCACAGTACGATCATACTGGTGTATGTGTTGTTATAATAGGGGGTCCACCTACTGTGTGAGAGCTGCGGGTAAAAACCAAAGAGAATAAAAACTTCAAACATTTTCTATAACAAAAAATTACTTTAATTTAACATAAACTGATAAATAATAATTAATGAAAGCATAACCCCTTATCTACTTGCTTTAAACACAATCAAAAGAGAAATATATACATGTGAAGTTTACATTAATAAAAAGGATGCAAGTAATTCTTTATACAAAAGCTGTACGCATCTACAGTGACCCGGGAGAGCGAGAGTAGATGTTAAAGCTGAGAGCACTCCAAGGGTAGTCTGATGACTGGGCGCCTGCAAGCTCTATATATATACGGGGCATGATGTCATATCTGGCGCGAAATCTGTAGGTATAACTATTGGGCGGCAGAAGAACAGTCGTTAGCGAATGGCGCCTGGTCTCCTGCCGAGACAGCAGGTATTTTGGTGTCACGGGTACTGGAGGGTGGAAGAGGGAGGAGGTGTGTCTAGACAACCAATATGTTTTAGGCATGTATTGTTCTTGTCGTTGATGTTGAATATTGATATTAGAGCATACAGATACGTTGGTGGTAAGGATCAGGCAGAATCTATGGCTATGCAGGAGATAACCGTAACGGCTCCTCCCCGAAGCCTGTTCCTATCGCCTGAGATGCTGCTGCTGAGTGGAGAGTTGAAGTGGGGGGTTCCACCTCGTGGACTCGGGATAGTGCTTCGGCGACGACGTTGTCCGAGCCTTTGATGAAGAAGATGTTGTGATTGTAGTTCTGCTGGTACAAGGCCCAGTGAAGCAAGCACTGGTTGGAGAACTGCATCTGCTGCAGGAACTGAAGAGGATGGTGATTGGAAAAGATGTTGATGTATTGCTGCAGGGCTCAGTGAAGTATGAGTTGGTTGGAGAACTGAGCCGGCTGAATTGATCGACGGGAATGATGATCCGAGGAGATGTTAATGTAGCCTTGTAGATTGGATGGTTCATTGTGTTGCACACTGGGTAGGATGCTGAGTGGCTCCTTTATGATGGTAGTAGCTGGATAGCCTGATCCTATCTCACTGCGCTATCACGACATCCCTGAAACTTGTGCTGCTGGTGTCGATATTGGGGATGAAGAGTTTCTTGCCATCTGGCGAGGCGAGAACAGGATTAGTAGAAGATAATGGTTATAGCCGTTCATATGAAATGGAGTGTGAAGTGGTTTTAAGGTATTTGGGCTGAAACCTGGTCAAGTTGTCTAGAGGAGCACGCTTATTTGGATTTGGTTCGTAGGCAGGAAGATCTTTTCTGATTTCGGAAGTAGAAATCAGAGAGTTGAAACCATTGTAGTCAGGAGAAACAAAATAATAAAAGCTAGACTGTGCCTGGGAGATGCTAGTTTTCTTACACAGGTCGTTGGAGAGGATGGTGCCACAACTACTTTGACTATCCTGGGGATGTCCGCACTGCGGGCACTGCTTCACTAGGTGCTTCACAACGTTAGCAGCCGTACTGTTCTTGACGGGAACTGCTATAGGGAGCCTGGTGGGAGGACTTAAGATATTACTGATATGTATCTTCCCTGAGTTTGTCCTGGACAAGCAACACAGGACCGACACAGTTGATTAAGAGCTTACTGAACGGTTCCAAAAGCACTGGGATCGGAATCAGCGGTGCCTTGGGTATGGGAGCGTTCGGCTTACCTGCCATCTGACAGGTGTGACAGGTATTCACTAAGGTCTTGACGTCACGAACAATACCTGGCCAGTAGTAGTCCTGTTTTAGGGCGTTGTAGGTCTTGTTGAAACCGTAGTGTGAGAGAGGGCCATGGGCCAGAGGCATGATCTCTGGCCATAGGCTGATAGGGATTAGCTGATCAACGTTAGCCCAATTGTCGTTCTCCTTTAACTTATTAGGTCTATATCTGCGGTAGAGTATATGGTTATCCAAGAAAAACTCAGGGATAGAATCTGACTTGAGTGTGGGCCTGAAAGAATGAAGATGTTAGGGTTTGATTATCTCTGTGCAACTTACGGAAATCCAACAGGTTGAGATTCGGTGGGAGACCCTTGTGAAAAAGTTGATGTTTTGGAATTTTAATTTTGAAGACATTTAATTTATTGGTCCTTATTCCTGTTATAATATTCTAATATTACATCCGTCAACTTTAACTAAAAGTCTAGATTGGTCTCCTGATGAAAGATTTGCTTAGCTAACACGCTGAGTGTAGTAAGCAGCTCATTCCTCACTCTAGAGACCATAGAAGAAAAATTGACTAAGCGCAAGCAAACGCCGAGACTTCAAAAGTTTAAACTCCCCCTTCACTTAGGCCGTTGACCTTCGCAAATCGCCGGTTCGAATCTAACGAGTAGGTCACGGGATCTCACAACATTTAATTTGTTGTGTGGTGCTATGAATTCAGCTCTAATCTCAGAGGCAGTCTCAATATGAATAGCAATAGTAATTTCATGCACCGTGACAGAATATATGTAAATCAATAAAATGTGTGGGGTGTATGAAAAGACAGTGTTCAACATAATAATACAGTTTATTCAACAAAGTACTAACCACTACAACAACGAAAGAAATATTAATGACGTTACTCGAAATCCTTCCAGTGACACCTTTACTGACAGCTAGACACCAGCCACGTGTGCTGCAAAATGAACTAACTTGAAGATACTGAGTGATCACAGAGGAACCAATCAAGCAAAACACACTAATCTGTAATCCCTATGCAACAACAACAAGGTAGGTTAGGAGACACGTCTTCAGTAAGTTCCTCTCAGTTACTCTACGTTTCTTGCAGCCCTTCCCTGCAGTGGCGGTTGCAATGCAATCAAACTGCCAGCCTATCAATGACATGACAATGACTAATGGGGTTACTGGCAACTCCAGCAACTCTCCTCAATTAAATTCTATTCTTACATTAATTCTCCGTCCCTCAGACGATCAACAATCAATAACTAATTGATTTACGTTAATATTAAAGTAACACTTACGTTAACTTAATCTTGTCTCCCACAGACAAATCAAACTGTACAGCTGTTGCTAGTAACTCGGAATTACACAAACACTCTACCCGTCGAGCATTCAGTAAGTAATCTCCATTAATCCCTGTACTCCAGACAGCTGATTAATCCCAGTACGAGTTACGTTATTAGTTACTGTTACTCGTTATTTGTTACTCAGTTTTTCGGGTGGTTGCCAAGCGGGATGCTGCTGGGAGGTTTTGGTTGCTGCGCTTGCTGCGGGCACGGCTTTCGCGGTTGTATGTGCGGTTGAATGCTGGGATTGACTGTTTTGGGGAGATTGCGGAGTGTAAGGAGCGTATTTGTGGTTTGCAGAATGAGTGGGCTGAGGGTGTTCGTGTGCGTGCCTGTGTGGATGAGCGTGTCAACAGGGATGGCTTTCTCCCTTTCTTTTATGGAAGGTGAAGGCTGCGCATGATTCTGTTCTTTTTATGGCTCTGCAGCAGCCGGATGGGTCCGTCGTTTCGGACACCGACGGAGTGGTGCATTATGTTCGGCAAGAGTTGTTAGCGCTCTATGCGGAGGTGGAGGGGGATGACGCGCTTGCAGATGGCTTCTTGAGTGAGTGCGTTCCGTGGTTGTCTTCTGCAGATTGTACTCGTTTAGTGGACGATGATTTGTTGATGGAGCTTTTCGGTGTGGTCAGGTCGTTTCGTTCCGGGAAGGTGCCGGGCTCGGATGGCCTTCCTGTGGAGTTTTATGTTGCTTTTTGGGATGAACTGGGGAGTGTTCTTTTGGAGGTGGTGCGGGCTTGCCTTCGGGGTGCGTTCTGCCTGTGTCCCAGTGCGATGGGATCGTACGGCTGTTCCCGAAGCCGGGCGATTTACGGTTCTTCACGAATTGGAGGCCCATTACATTGTTGAATGTGGACTATAAGGTCCTGTCCAAGGTTTTAGCTGGGTGGTGTCGAAGTGTTGTTGCATCTGTTGTTTCTGCGGAACAGTTTTGTGGTGTTCCTGGCCGCTCTTTGCTGCCGTGTAACTCGTTGTTTCGGGATGTGCTTCTCTATGTGTCGGAATCTCGTTTGTCGGCGGCGATGCTCTGCCTGGATTGGTCGAAGGCTTTCGACTGTGTATCATTTGCCCTTTGTATTTCGTGTGTTGGAGCGGCTTGGGTTTCCGCCTTTGTTTGTTCGTTGGGTGCGGATGTTGTACGCTCGTTGTTGTAGTCGGGTTTGCATCAATGGGTTGTTGAGTTCTTTCCCTGTGCGCCGTTCTGTGTGGCAGGGTTGTCCACTTTCCATGCTTCTTTATGTGCTCTTTCAGGAGCCATTTTTTTGGGCGGTCAAGGATTGTGTCTTGATCATCCCCCCCCCCCTCCCCGGTGTCCTTCTGGTCTTCGGTTGCCCATCTGCGGTTATGCGGATGATACCGTTCTGTCCGTGGCCTCTGAGGGTTCTGTTGGGGCTGTGCAGAACGTGGTTGAGAGGTTTGAGTTGGCCACTGGGGCCCGGGTTAATCATGCTAAGTCCGGTATCATGGGTGTAGGTGGGTGATCTTCTCACCTTGTGTGGGGGGGGAGGTGGTCTTGGTTTCCGGTGGTCTCCTCTCTGTGGGTTCTGGGAATCACCTGGTTCGCTTCCTACAAACGCTCTTTGGCCTATAATTGGAGGTGGTTTCTCGTAGTATCGGTGTTGCGGTTGGGATGTTGTCAGTGCGCCCGTTAACGATCTATCAGCGGGCGTTACTTGTTACTTGCAAGGTGTTGTCGCGTGTCTGGTTCGTGGCTCGGTGCTTCCCCTTAGATCGCCGGTTGGCTCTGGGGTTGGAACGTCAGGTCTATAGGTATGTGTGGTGCGGTCGTAACCACCCGGTACGTCGTTCGACGTTGGCGTTGACTGTGTGGGAGGGTGGAGTCGGTATTCCTGACGTGTTTACCAGGGCTCGGGCGTTGTTCTGGGTCTCGTTGCGTCAGGGGTTGGAGATGGATGGGGGGCTTAATGCTTTGTGCATTTTTTATTGCTCGATTCGGTTTAGTTTCTTAGTGGATTTGGTTGTCTGTCAGGAGGTGGCCCTGTGTACCCCTCCTGTTTACTCTTGGGCAGTGGACATTCTTCAGGCTGTCTGCCGTTGTCCTGATTATCTGTCTTTTTCAGTTAAGGCGGTTTATGGGGTGTTGTTTTGTCGTGTCTGGCCACAAGTGGAGGCCATGTTCCTGTGTTGGGACTGGGGGGAGGTGTGGGAGGCATTGGGGGCGCGGTTTTTGGTGCCGCAGCAGCGGGAGTTGTTGTTTCACATGTTACATTTGTCGTTGGCGACAAATGAACGGCTGTGCATGCTGGGTTTGCGCGCCTCTGTGGAATGTGTGCACTGTGGGTTACCAGAGTCTCAGTTGCATGTCTTTTAATTTTGTGAGTGGTTGCGTGGTTTGGTTGATTGGTTTCGTGATGTGTTGGGCATGGTTTGTGGGCCGGGGTAACGGGGTGGTTTTCTGCGATTTTTGTTTCTGTCCTTTCCGCGGGGTTCTAGTCGGGTGCGGAATACCTTATGTATTCTCGTCACTGACTATGTGTATTGTGTGTGGGTTCGTCGGAGGGAGGGTTATGGGGTTGCTAGGGTTTTTGGGTTTTTGAGGGGCCGCATGCGGTACACCTGGTGGTGGCTGCAGCACGCCTTTCCAGAGGCCTTTTGCCATTGGTTTACTGATGCCTATATTCATGGGGTTGCCTTTGTGTAAGTGGACAATTATTTTTTGGGGGGGGCCTAGGGGGCTTTGTGCTGCGCTATGGGGGTAGGTTCGGGTTGGGTTCTTGGATCGTGGCTGTGGGTGGGTAGGGTGGGTCTGTTCCGGTTCGACTTGGGTCCCTGGCCCTCCTAGGGGCCTCCTCGGTGGGGGCTGGGCACGGTGTGTGTGTTTTGTTTCTGTTGAGGCTGCTCCTGTGCTTGTGTGTTTGTTCTCCCTTTTCCTTCGGGGTGGTTTGGTGTGGATGTGTGTGGTTGTGTTTCTTTCCTGGCTCCTGTGTGGGCCTATTGTTTTGCTCTGTACACACTTTATTATTTATGCCTTTTTATGTTACTATGGTGTGAGTACTTATTGCTCCTATGTCTCTGGCTCATGCCCTTTTGTATTACTGTGCTCCTCTGTGTAAGGTTTGGGGTGCCCGGGTTTGTATTTTGCTATCCGCCCCTTTCAGTTCTAGCGGTATTTGTCTCTATGTTCACGTTTTGTTGTTGTTCCTTTTGCCTTTTACATGATGTATTTTGTCTATTTCCTGTGCCATGTGTTATGTCTTATGCCGACTTTGTATTATTTTTTCTGTTATCTCCTTGTTATGTGATTTGGACTTTGGCTTTTTATATCAATAAAAAAAATAACAATCATGACCCAAGAGTTTACAACCCCTTTGCAATAACAAGCACATACGGTGCTCTAACTTCACTATATTAGAACACGGCCCAGCACTTTACTACCCGGTTGCAATGACTACAGTGCTCTAATTACCACTTAGAACACGGCCCAACTCTTTGCAACCCGGTAGCAATAACCACTTACTGCAACCACAGTAATGACACACTAGGCTTCGTGACACTTCAATTATATATGTTGTACCTGCTGACCACCTGTAGCCTTCAGCTATCAAACGCAAATGTGGAACACAGAGGAGATCACACACTCCTGATCAACTTTGGCAAGTGATTAGCGACCACACGGATCGATAATTACTCCTGTGAATTACGATACTTGACCGAGCTGCCAGCTGTCATTTCTCACAGCCACATTACTCACACTTCACCACAAATCTACCAAAATTTCGTTAACGTGTCAGCCACAAAAGTATATATATAATAACATTTATTATAGCCCTGGGAACACAACACTTGTATAAACACACACTGGTATTACTCCACAATAATCAAATGCCAGGAAATCCCAGTTGTTACCACACTGACACACTACCGTGAAAATGATGACGGGAACGGGACTCCTCCCCTGCAAAAGACTACAAGGATATGGGACAATAACAATTCCTCCTAACAAATTTTAAATACATATAAATCCCACCAGTATGGAGTATAACACACTAGGATGGCCCTCACGGTCCTCAGTCTAATAACACTGTATGTGTTCCCGTGTACACACACACACACACACACACACACACACACACACACACACACACACACACACACACACACACACACAAACAGGGGCCTCGTAGCCTGGTGGATAGCGCGCAGGATTCGTAATTCTGTGGCGCGGGTTCGATTCCCGCACGAGGCAGAAACAAATGGGCAAAGTTTCTTTCACCCTGAATGCCCCTGTTACCTAGCAGTAAATAGGTACCTGGGAGTTAGTCAGCTGTCACGGGCTGCTTCCTGGGGTGTGTGTGTGTGTGTATAGTGTGAAAAAAAAGTAGTTAGTAAACAGTTGATTGACAGTTGAGAGGCGGGCTGAAAGAGCAAAGCTCAACCCCCGTAAAAAAACACAACTAGTAAACACACACACAGTGTGTGTGTGTGTGTTGCTAGCAGGAATGGATCTGGACTACTAATCATGGGAGACTTCAACCATGGGAAGATAGATTGGGAGAACAGAGACCCGCATGGAGGACCAGAAACATGGAGAGCTAAGCTGCTGGACGTGGCAACAAGAAACTTTCTAAGCCAGCACATCAAGGATCCAACAAGAATGAGAGGAGAGGATGAACTAGCAATGCTTGATCTGATATTTACCCTAAATGAGTGGGATATAAGGGAAGTCAAGATGGAAGCGCCCTTGGGAATGAGTGATCACAGTGTATTGAACTTTGAGTACCTGGTAGAGCTAGGAATTATCCCCCCCCCCCCCAAAAAAAAAGAACTAGGAAACAAAAGGCTGGCATACCGAAAGGGAAATTATGAGGAATGAGAAGCTTCCTAAGGGAAATACCTTGGGACACAGACCTCAGAGCTAAGTCTGTACAAGATATGATGGACTATGTCACCCAAAAGTGTCAGGAGGCAGTAAGCAGATACATCTCGGCCCAAAAGGAAAAATCCGAGAAGCAAAAGAAGAATCCATGGTATAATAGGGCATGTATGGAAGCAAAGGTACTGAACAAATGGGTGTTAAGGAACTTCCGGAATAACAGAACAACAGAAAGCAGAGAGAGATACCAGAGAACCAGGAATGAGTACGTCAGGGTGAGAAGAGAAGCAGAGAAAAGTTATGAAAATGATATAGCAAACAAAGCCAAAACCGAACCAAAGCTACTCCACAGTCACATCAGAAGGAAAACAACAGTGAAAGAACAGGTAGTAAAACTTAGAACAGGCGAGGACAGGTATACAGAGAATGACAAAGAGGTGTGTGATGAACTCAACAAGAGGTTCCAAGAGGTCTTCACAACAGAACAAGGTGACGTCACTGTGCTAGGAGAAAGGGAAGTGTTATGGTTTTGGTCAGACAAACAATCTTCGTCCACAGGGTTTTATTCTCCGCCAGTAACAACAACAAAAACATTATCAGGTACATGAAATATTATTAACAAGATCATAAACAAAAGAGCATCTGCTCCAAACATGCTACCTCCAACATCTGTAGTACTCAATCCCAACATTCCTCCCCTTTTAAATAAACTATATCCCTACAGGTTAAGTCTATCAGGCGGTCGTATGACTCTTCCTGATTTTCTCAACTGGGAGTCCTGACCTGTTACTTCTGGGAAACATTCTTCTGAATTACTCCTTGTAGAGTCCATAGGGTTAACTGTATCCCTATTACCCTCTACTGCCCCTTGCTCTGCCTCCTGGTCTCCTGCAGGTGCTGCTATCCCTTCATTATTAGGATGGATATCACTAGTTGCCCCACCCCCAACTGAAGGGTCTTCAAAATTCCCTGTGAGCCTTGGCATGAGCTGATCGGCATGCCTTTTCCAATTAATGTTCCCAAAACTCTGCACTTGCACAGTGAAGTTCCTGCGGCCCAGGACCTCCCTAATTTTCCCTTCCACCCAGGGCTTTCCACTTCCAAAATTCCTTGCATATACTGCATCCCCCTCATTAAACAACAATTCCTCTCCCTGAGCCAACTGACTGGCCAAGCTAGTTACCGATTTCTCTTTATTGGGATCTGTCTTTACTGCTTCCAATGTGCACTTTAAAGTGTCTATTAAACAGTAATTCAGAAGGAGATTTACCAGTAGTAGAATGAACAGTTTTCCTTTGATTATATAAAAATCTACAAAGCCTTGTATTAATAGTACCTTCCGTAAACCGCTTTAACCCTTCTTTCAAGGATCTCACTGCTCTCTCTGCTAGACCATTTGAAGAAGGATTATAGGGGGCAGGTGTTACACGTTTAATACCATTTTTCCGAAAAAAAATCCTCCATTTCCACAGAAACAAAATAAGGAGCATTGTCTGAGACAATTATGTCTGGCAATCCAAAATTACAAAATGTTTTCCTTAGTAATTCACAAGTTACAGATGATGTGGTGGAATTACACACATGCACATCCAGAAATTTGGTGTATGAATCCACCACCACTAGGTAATATTTATTATCCATAGGTCCCGCATAATCTACATGAAGTCTAGACCAGGGTTTTCCAGTGCATGGCCAAGAAAGTACTGGGGCCTGGGGTTTCTGATAATTCTTAAAGCAAATATGACAATTTTTTGTTACCTCAGCAATATCCTGGTCTATTTTTGTCCACCAAACCCAACTTCTAGCTTCTGCTTTCATAGCATTTATGCCATTATGGCCTACATGCAGCTGTTCCAAAATCTTACATCTCAGTTCCCCAGGCACCACCACTCTATTCCTATACAAGAGTACATCCTGGTGAATACTAAGGTCAGCCTTCACTGCAGCATACTCTGACAATAACAAATTATCATTCGAACCATATTTGACATTTTTCAACAACAGACTTAATTTAGGATATCTACCAGTTGCCTTCCTAATAGTCTGGAAAGAAATATCCTCAAAAGACATAGATTCCACCAGGTTAACATACTCCACTGGAATACTGGAATTTAATTCTTCTGTCACAGGCAATCTACTTAATGCATCAGCTACTACATTATCCTTGCCTGGCTTAAACTCTAAATCATACTCAAACTGCAAGAGTAGTAATGCCCATCTTTGAATTCTAGCATTGGCATTAACTGGAATCTGCTTACCTCTGCCAAACAATCCTAGCAGGGGTTTATGATCTGTTCTAGCAAGAAATTTCCTCCCCAGCAGAAAATACCTCAGTTTTTTTACAGCATATACCAAAGCTAAGGCTTCTTTATCTAACTGAGAATAATTCTGTTCCGCAGGAGATAATTTCTTGCTAGCAAAATATACTACTTTATCCTGACCATCTACTTCCTGTAATAATACACAACCCACTCCTACTGGGGAAGCATCTACCTCCAGTTTTAACGGGAGTCTACCTGTAAAATTAGTGAGCACTGGAGAATTGATCATTCCTGCTTAATATTCCTGAATGCATTTTCCTCTCTTGCTGCCCACTTAAATCTAGCCCCTTTTTTCAACAATTCATACAAGGGTGCTAATTTTGTTGAAAAGTTCTTCACGAACTTACAAAAATATGTAACCATCCCAACAAAAGACTGTACTTCCCCAACTGATGTTGGGGCTGGGGCATCTATTATAGCCGCTACATTTTTGTGAGAAGGAGTAAAGCCCTTACCTGAAATATGGTACCCAGATATTCAATGGCCTTGGTCTTCAACGTTGTTTTTCCCTTATTAATCTTCACATTGTGGTTTTGCAAAAGATTCAAAACTTGTTCTAATCTAGCATCATGCACTTCCTCATTCTCTCCACATACAATAATGTCATCTAAAAACTAGCCACACCTTCAATGTTAACTAACAACTTGGACATGAATCTCTGAAAAATTGCTGGAGACGAGGAGAGTCCAAAAGAAAGTCTTTTATACTTAAATAACCCCTTGTGGGTATTAATCACTAACAATTTCTGACTCTCCTCCTCTACAGGAATTTGCAAGTAAGCATCTTTCAGGTCAATCTTAGAAAAAATTGCTCCCTTGCAGACCACTGACAACAACTCATCAATCTTAGGTAAAGGGTACTTCTCACAGTGTATGCGGTTGTTCAGTTCTTTGAAGTCTGCAAAGATTCTCAAGGATTTCCGATCTGCCTTCAACACTGGTACAATTGGGGCTGCCCACTCACTATGTGTAATTGGCTCTAAGATGCCTTCTGCCACATGCTTTTCCAGGGCTGATTCTACCAATTGCTTGTAATGAAACGGCACTGTTCTTGCCTTGAAAAATTTAGGTGAAGCCCCACTTTTCAGGTGAATTTTTGCCACCATGCTATTAATTGGCTTATCTGCCTCCACTGAATATTTGTCAAACATTTGTTCAGCACTTTTAATTGTTTTAACTATTGACAATTCATCTAGGCCCGCCAAGAAAATTCCCACTTTTTCCATGAGATCCTTACCACATAGGCTAGGATTATGTGAATCCACTACATAAAAATCCTGGACAATTTCTTTTCCATTATAACCTACTTTTGCCGACACCTTGCCATAGACCTTAATCGGTACATTATCATAAGCACTTAAAGATTTTTTACCTGGTTTTGCATTCAATTGCAAGATATCTGCCCAATCTCTAGACAATGTTGACACTGCAGCACCCGTGTCCAGTTCCAAGGGAACTAACTTCCCATTAATTACAAAATTCACCACTTGTGACTTCACTGAACATACCCTTTCTTTCACCGAATATAGTCGGTTTTCCTCACCTGCAGCTTCTTCAGACTGGTTACCTTCCTCTACTGCCTTGACCACAGTACCACTACCTCTTCTTCCTGCATTCCCTGGTCGTCTCCTCTCCCAGGCCTTGTTGTTCCTGTTCAGATATTCCCTACACACTCTCTGCAAGTGTCCCTCCTTGTTACAAAAGTTGCATATATTTGCACGAAACTTGCACTTGCTACTTATGTGCTTGTATCCACAGTGTGTACATCTGGTCTGGCTCTGTACGACCATAATTTCCTGAGAAGAAGTCTTACTTCCAAAAGCCCTTTCCAGGTTCAAATCTTCTCGAGCACTGTCCATGAAGTCATCGATTGTAGATCCAAATTTTCTGCCACCAGGTTAGGGAAATAATTCTCCTTTTCCACTGCCATGAACAACTGGTCCCTAACCCTGCCGTCCAACTGTGCTCCGAAGTTGCAGTGGTTAGCCAAAGCCTTCAATTCCGCAAATAAATCCTGTACGGATTCCTGCTGCTTTTTCGTTCTCCTCTGGAAATCCATCAAACTCCTGTGATATGATGGTTTCACCACATACTGACGTTTAAGCAAAGCAATCAAGTCTACATAGGTCTTCGTGTGCGGTAGCTCAGGTGCACACAAATTTCCGAGAACACTATATGCTTCAGAACCCAGTGAAACTAAGAGTACCGCTTTCTTGGTGGCGTCCTCCTTAATCTCCCGGTACTGAAAGTTTGCTTCCAGCAGGCTGAGCCACAGGTCCAACGAGATCTTGGCAGTGTTTAACGGCTCGATTGACATTTGTAGCCATGGCCACGGTGTAGCACACTCCACTGTTATATGCGAAGCGTCCACTCGTCCACACGACGTACCCTGCACTGTCTTGATCCTCACACCACGTCTCGTACCCAGGCTCTCTGCCAGCGATGTTTAATTCTCGTCGCCACTGTTATGGATTTGGTCACACAAACAATCTTCGTCCACATGGTTTTTATTCTCCGCCAGTAACAACAACAAAAAGTACATGAAAGTACATGAAAATATTTCATCAAGTACATGAAATATTATTAACAAGATCATAAACAAAAGAGCATCTGCTCCAAACATGCTACCTCCAACATCTGTAGTACTCAGTCCCAACAGGAAGTAAACCAGGCGGCCTTGGAAGAGTTAGAAATTACGAGAGAGGAGGTCAAGAGACACCTGCTGGACCTGGATGTTAGAAAGGCTGTTGGTCCAGACGGGATCTCGCCATGGGTACTGAAAGAGTGTGCAGAGGCACTTTGCTTGCCACTCTCCATAGTGTATAGTAGGTCACTGGAAACGGGAGACCTACCAGAAATATGGAAGACGGCGAATGTGGTCCCAATATACAAAAAGGGCGACAGACAAGAGGCACTGAACTACAGGCCAGTGTCCTTAACTTGTATACCATGCAAGGTGATGGAGAAGATCGTGAGAAAAAACCTGGTAGCACACCTGGAGAGAAGGGACTTCATGACAAATCGACAGCATGGGTTCAGGGAGGGTAAATCTTGCCTGACAGGCTTAATAGAATTCTATGACCAGGTAAAACTGATTAAGCAAGAAAGAGAGGGCTGGGCGGACTGCATTTTCTTGGATTGTCGGAAAACCTTTGACACAGTACCGCATAAGAGGCTGGTACATAAGCTGGAGAGACAGGCAGGTGTAGCTGGTAAGGTGCTCCAGTGGATAAGGGAGTACCTAAGCAATAGGAAGCAGAGAGTTATGGTGAGGGGTGAGACCTCCGATTGGCGTGTAGTCACCAGCGGAGTCCCACAGGGCTCTGTACTCGGTCCTATCTTGTTTCTGATATATGTAAATGATCTCCCAGAGGGTATAGATTCATTTCTCTCAATGTTTGCGGACGATACCAAAATTATGAGAAGGATTAGGACAGAAGAGGACTGTTTGAGGCTTCAAGAAGACCTAGACAAACTGCAGGAATGGTCGAACAAGTGGTTGTTAGAGTTTAACCCAACCAAATGTAATATAATGAAGATAGGTGCAGGGAGCAGGAGGCCAAATACAAGGTATTATCTGGGAGAGGAAATTCTTCAGGAGTCAGAGAAAGAAAAAGACTTGGGAGTTGATATCACGCCAGACCTGTCTCCTGCAGCACATATCAAGAGGATAACATCAGCGGCATATGCCAGGCTGGCCAACATACGAACGACATTCAGAAATTTGTGTAAAGAATCATTCAGAACTTTGTATACCACATATGTCAGGCCAATCCTGGAGTATGCAGCCCCAGCATGGAGTCCATATCTAGTCAAGGATAAGACTAAACTGGAAAAGGTTCAAAAATTTGCCACCAGACTTGTACCCGAGCTGAGAGGTATGAGCTACGAGGAGAGACTACGGGAATTAAACCTCACTTCGCTGGAAGACAGAAGAGTTAGGGGGGACATGATCACCACATTCAAGATTCTCAAGGGAATTGATAGGGTAGATAAAGACAGGCTATTTAACACAAGGGGCACACGCACAAGGGGACACAGGTGGAAACTGAGCGCCCAAATGAGCCACAGAGATATTAGAAAGAACTTCTTTAGTGTCAGAGTGGTTGACAAATGGAATGCATTAGGAAGTGATGTGGTGGAGGCTGACTTCATACACTCAAGTGTAGATATGATAGAGCCCAATAGGCTCAGGAATCTGTACACCTGTTGATTGACGGTTGAGAGGCGGGACCAAAGAGCCAGAGCTCAACCCACGCAAGCACAACTAGGTGAGTACAACTAGGTGAGTACACACACACACACACACACACAAAAAGGCGTGGAGGAACTTCCGGAATAACAGAACACCAGAAAGCTGAGAGAGATACCAGAGAACTAGGAATGAGTACGTCAGGGTGAGAAGAGAAGCAGAGAAAAATTTTGAAAATGATATAGCAAACAAAGCCAAGACCGAACCAAAGCTACTCCACAGTCACATCAGAAGGAAAACAACAGTGAAAGAACAGGTATTGAAACTTCGAACAGGCGAGGACAGGTACACAGAGAATGACAGAGAGGTGTGTGATGAACTCAACAAGAGGTTCCAGGAGGTCTTCTCAATAGAACAGGGTGAGGTCACTGTGCTAGGAGAAAGGGAGGTAAACCAGGCGGCCTTGGAGGAGTTCGAAATTACGAGAGAGGAGGTCAAGAGACACCTGCTGGAACTGGATATTAGAAAGGCTGTTGGTCCAGATGGGATCTCACCATGGGTACTAAAAGAGTGTGCAGAGGCACTTTGCTTGCCACTCTCCACAGTGTATAGTAAGTCACTAGAGACGGGACACCTACCAGAAATATGGAAGACGGCGAATGTGGTCCCAATATACAAAAAGGGCGACAGACAAGAGGCACTGAACTACAGGCCAGTGTCCTTGACTTGTATACCATGCAAGGTGATGGAGAAGATCGTGAAAAAAAACCTGGTAACACATCTGGAGAGAAGGGACTTCGTGACAAATCGCCAACATGGGTTCAGGGAGGGTAAATCTTGCCTTACAGGCTTGATAGAATTCTACGATCAGGTGACAGATTAAGCAAGAAAGAGAGGGCTGGGCGGACTGCATTTTCTTGGATTGTCGGAAAGCCTTTGACACAGTACCGCATAAGAGGCTGGTAAATAAGCTGGAGAGACAGGCAGGTGTAGCTGGTAAGGTGCTCCAGTGGATAAGGGAGTATCTAAGCAATATGAAGCAGAGAGTTACGGTGAGGGGTGAGACCTCCGATTGGCGTGAAGTCACCAGTGGAGTCCCACAGGGCTCTGTACTCGGTCCTATCTTGTTTCTGATATATGTAAATGATCTCCCGGAGGGTATCGATTCATTTCTCTCAATGTTTGCGGACGATGCTAAAATTATGAGAAGGATTAAAACAGAAGAGGACTGTTTGAGGCTTCAAGAAGACCTAGACAAGCTGAAGGAATGGTCGAACAAATGGTTGTTAGAGTTTAACCCAACCAAATGTAATGTAATGAAGATAGGTGTAGGGAGCAGTAGGCCAGATACAAGGTATCATCTGGGAGAGGAAATTCTTCAGGAGTCAGAGAAGGAAAAAGACTTGGGGGTTGATATCACGCCAGACCTGTCTCCTGCAGCACATATCAAGCGGATAACATCAGCGGTATATGCCAGGCTGGCCAGCATACGAATGGCATTCAGAAACTTGTGTAAAGAATCATTCAGAACTTTGTATACCACATATGTCAGGCCAATCCTGGAGTATGCAGCCCCAGCATGGAGTCCATATCTAGTCAAGGATAAGACTAAACTGGAAAAGGTTTAAAGGTTTGCCACCAGACTAGTACCCGAGCTGAGAGGTATGAGCTACGAGGAGAGACTACGGGAATTGAACCTCACTTCGTTGGAAGACAGAAGAGTTAGGGGGGACATGATCACCACATTCAAGATTCTCAAGGGAATCGACAGGGTTGATAAAGATAGGCTATTTAACACAAGGGGCACACGCACTAGGGGACACAGGTGGAAACTGAGTGCCCAAATGAGCCACAGAGATATTAGAAAGAACTTTTTTAGTGTCAGAGTGGTTGACAAATGGAATGCATTAGGAAGTGATGTGGTGGAGGCTGACTCCATACACAGTTTCAAGTGTAGATATGATAGAGCCCAGTAGGCTCAGGAATCTGTACACCTGTTGATTGACGGTTGAGAGGCGGGACCAAAGAGCCAGAGCTCAACCCACGCAAGCACAACTAGGTGAGTACACACACACACACACACACACACACACACATACACACACACACACACACACACACACACACACACACACACACACACACACACATACACATACACATACACATACACACACACACACACACACACACACACACACACACACACACACACACACACACACACACACACACACACACAAACATGTACATCTGCCCTCAACACACCAAGTCCTCCCTTAACTGACAAAGACGTAGATAAGGGTGAAAATCTCATGCACCCCATGCCTCCCTTCACCTCTAAGGTGCTAGTAGAGACAATACGGGCAGAACACCTGACCTCGAATTCAGACTTAGAGATAATAATCACCAAATACACACAGGGTGCTTACTCATTTATACAGCTGGCTCTCGCATACACTCCTCCCATACATACACACTCTGTAGGTGGCCACATCCTCAAGGTGGTGAACTAGGCTAGGGGTTGCCCAGCGCCTTGTCTCGCCTGGCTTAGTACGTTTGGTATACACCCTCACTTGGACGGCTTCGTACCTGGCTATCAGGACGAAGCATTGCGTTCGTCAAAATGGCGCCAAAACACTATTGAGCGTCTCTGTGTACCGAGATTCCCATGATTTTTTTTTTTAGAAAAACTGCCCTGAACACTGGCAAGATATCCCCAGATCACTGCACTACAACAAGTCACTAGCAGGAGATCAGATAGTCTGATTGATAACTGAGATGGGGACTTACGACGCAGTCTGTTGCACTCTGCTCATATGGTTTTTTATTACCCACTTGTTACAATGTGATTACTACCCTTCCTCACTATCACACGCAGATACGACGAGTTCCCGGATTCTGCTCATTCCTATGGACTCCCGTCATCGTTGGTGGATACTGGAGATGTACTTGGAGCCTCTAAAAGCAGTAGTTTCACTTGGCTGGCCGACCTGTGAAACCACGTCATACTAGGCTAGAGGCTGGTGCAGAATGGCGTCTCGATGCTGGGCAGCAAGAAGTGCTTCTCGGTCCTCCTCAAACGAACCAATAAAAGAAATGCATACAGCGGCCTACCTCCTTGGCCAATCATAGGTTAGCTTGCTTTGGCTCGCAGGGAGGCCTCCAAGATGGCCGCTTGTGTTGCTATAGTAACGGAGCGGGTGGCGGTGGGCTGCCTCATGGCTTCCCGCCCACTCCCTCCTCTCGCCTCAGTCTCCTCAACTCTTTACAAATAATGTTGCTACTTGCTCTAACTGTTTCTACAATTGCGCTACAATGGCCAATGTAGCATATTAGAAATGCTGATGACCTAGGCTCTCCAGTGAACCTATACACGGGATGTTTCGGGTACGGGTAGCCAAATCTAGTCCGGGTGCACGGCCATTCCCGTGCTCCAGTGCACCTTGAGCGTCACGTGCACATACACCAGTAGAAGGTTTAGATGGTGCCAACCATTCTCTCACAGCCCTGAGAATCTTGAGGGACAACTGGAGCAGCTGGTTGCGGTCGAGCAGTTTGGGTACGCGTCGTCACCATGACTGGCTGGGAGGTGTCCTCAGAATCGTTGGTCGGTTGGACCTCCTCTGCAATGTGTTTCATAACAGGGTTTTCCATGGAAGAGTCACATACCTGTGGTTTGTCATTGATGATGAGGTTCGTGGGTTCTTGATCTTCTGTCAAGTCGTTGACCAGGAGAAGTTGAATTCCTGGCATGCAGAAACATGGCCACTTGGACTCCCTGATGGCGACTTGGACGTCACCACAAACGAACAAACAATCCAGGTGGACTCTAGCGAGTCTGTATGGAGTGGTTGCAGTGAGGTCAGTGCTGAGGACAGCTTCTCCGGTGTAGGTGATGTTGGGTGCAACTGCTTTGAGGAGAATTGATTGTAGAGCAGCTGTATCCTTCAAGATGTTCACGTGGATCCTTCCCTCCGAATCTCTACTGCTGAAAGTGACAGTTCAAGGGGTATCGGTGTCTGTGGAAGAGAGAAAGATCAGAGGATGGAATATGGATATTCATTACAGGCTTATGAGGTTTAGGAGGAGGTAGTTTTGGTTTGTGGATCTCACTGCTGGACTTACAGTAAGGATTGGTGCTGGACTTACAGTAAGGATTGGTACACTTTTCTATGGTATGCCCATACACTTAACAATACCTGCAGTAAAGCGAGTATTTCACATCACCAGTACCCACTTTAGCAGGACTGGACCAAGATGACTTACTGGGAGGTGTGTCTGATGACGATCGGTGAATTAGGCTGTAGGTGTCAGCCAGTTGCACACACACGTAGTAAGATTGGTCTCTCCTTTGCCTGAAATGTAGAGACGTATAGGAGTAGAAATACGGCAAAGAAATTCTTCCATCAAGATGATGTTGAGGAGATCTGCAAAGGTGGTGATTTGGGCTGATTCCTGCCACTTCATTAGATATCTTGTCTTATTTTAAGCAAATTCTAAATACGTAGTAGCACTTGATTTGATGTAGTCTCTATATCTACGTCTGTAACTTTCTACTGATCGAAGGTAGGCATCAAACACTGCCTGTTTCACCACATGATAGTCTCTGTAGCCAGAGAACTGAGAGTCAAGGCAGCTCTACCTGTCAAATGAGATTTGAGAAGTATCGACCACTGATCCTGAGGCCAAATGAGTTGGTTAGCTAGAGCCTCAAGTGAAGTAAAGAATGCGTCCACCTCAGTTTCTACAAAAGGCTTCATTAACTTAATAGCGTGAGAAACATTGAAACATACTGAGAGTTTAGCTTCTGCTTTCTGGCGCTGAGTGACGTGGGCAGTTTCAAGGTCAAACTCTTTAATGCAGCTCGTTGTTTAGCGATTTGGAGTTGAAGTTCAAGTTGTTCTTTCTGAAGGGCAGCTTCCCGTTTTCTTACCTGAAGAGCTTCCTTCTGACGTTAGCGTTCTATGTTGGCTAACTCGATCTTCAACTTCATGGCTGCCAGGGCAGTCTTATCTGCAATTAGATGTTGTTTGTGCTCCGCCGATGTGATTCGATCGTTGTTGACGAGGAAATCTAAAATTAGATTATGGAGATCAGTTTTAGTGGCTCCATGAGGAGAAGTGATATGATACTCTGCAACGACCGACAGCAGTTCCGACTTGGTAGCGCCGATGAGGTTGCCCACTTCATCCTCTGGGTTGTGACGGAATGCGGCGAGTTGATGTTTGATGTTATTATCAACAAGTAAACCAATGTACGAGTTATTAGACTGACAAGATAACGTGTCAAGTCTGGCAACTTTAAACTATCCTGTGTGGAATTATAATGATTATAAAGTAAGGTTGCATGAATTAAATGGATTAATTATTAAAACATAAATGGTGAAACAAAATGTTTCAAGTAGTACAAAGGAATGTAGAGACTTCTATACCCGGTACTCTATTAATGACGAGGATAAGGGCAAGAGGTGTCCTACTAAGACTAGATAATACTTAAAGAGTTATCATTCTTTGTGCTCTGGAAAAGAATGCAAAACTCCCTACCTGAGTAAGGGGCCATGAGTTAGTTTTCTAAACTTTGTTCAATGTCATCAAATCTTTTTTGACTAGTTGTATATGAAAAGGGCTGCAATTGTTCCAGGTTTCAGTACTTCAGCCTAAATAGAAAAGGAGATTTAATTTTTGTTATCGAATATTACACAATTTCAGTAAGTTCCTACAACCACAAGTTTCAAATATAACCATTCTGTGACACTTTTCTGACACATTAGCATATAATAAAGGATCTTATGCCACAGATTTTCCATAATAAGTTTAGTTTTACTAATACAAATAGTCAAAGTTCCCCCAAAAGATCATGCAAATATATGTTTATTGCTTTTATAAAATCAATAAATGAACTTTGGAAAAAACGTTGGCATAAAATTTTAGAGACTAACTTTACATAGAAGGTGTAAGTTTCATGTAAATTAAAACAAAAATGAAAGAGTAGTGGGACTACGTATATGTTACTTGAAAAATAAATAATTAAAAATTAAAGTCTAAGGTGCTGCTATCTGTAGTTGAGATTGGCATCAACCAATTTCCTCCAAAATTGGCACCCTTACAGATAAGCTTACGTGCAGTCAGGTGTACAAGTTTCATGCAAATTATCCGATAAACAAATAAGAAACATAAAATTGAAAAAAAATTATGAAACTAATTATTATTTTTTTTATAATCTATTGTGATAGCTGAGAGTCAAAGACATGATTTCAGTTGACACTTGTGTTTGATGTTAAATTTATATTTTTTTTTTAAATTTTGAAACATAATTCAATATTTTTTCTCCATTCCTATTCATGCTATGATGCTGAGACTTGAACCAGATAAAACCCTTTTCATATACAACTCGTTAAAAAAGTTTGATTGAAATCGAACTGTTTTTCATTCATTGCATATTTGGAATTCATGGCCCTTGAAGATCTCTGACCAAAAGTGTAGGGGTGCAGAGAGTGTCAATACTGACGAGAACTGCTGTACGGGTCCCAAACGTATAGTGAAGGCCTAGATGCGAAAGGAACTAAAGTCTAGTACGTCAATCTATATTCGGAATGCAAAGATTTGAGTGTAATAACCCAGAGACAGACCGAAGTAACAGAGTACTCGAGGGAATGATCTGCCTGAGTGAGACCCTCTTCTCTAATTGAGGGTCTCACTTGACCCGAGAATAAGGACGATAATAAATGAAAGGACGAGAATAAGATAGAGAAAACATGAGAATAAGATATAAAAAAACACAGGATATAGCAAAGATTATAAGACAACTAACCATTACGAGTATAAATTTGCGCATAAAACACCTATGTAATCTATAGTTAATCTAATAGTAAAAAAATGCTACACCTGAAATGTATAACGTATTAGTCACCAAAACAGTGAAAAAGGAGTTCTGAAAACCCCAAATATGTGTTAAAGCCAAGTACAATTAACAACTTTAAGTAAAGGTTCTAGGAGCATTTCCTGAGCAAGACTCCTAGGACAGGCTCTGCACGTTAATATGACAAGAATCTGGAATAGAGTAGTGGCTATTCTGGCAGGTGTTGACCAATCGCACATTAATAAAAATAACTGCTTAGGTCCTCTACCGTGTGAGAGCTACAGGTAAAAACCAAAGAGAATAAAAACTTCACACATTTAATATAACAAAAAATTACTATAATTTTACATAAACTGACAAATATCAATTAAAGAAAACAAAACCCCTAGTCCACTTGGCTTAAACACAATCAAAAGAGATATATATACATGTGAAATTTACGTTAATATAAAGGGTACAAGTAATTCTTTATACAAAACCTGTTTATAAAAAGTTTAAGTTTAAAAAAAGTTTATACAAAAAACTACCGACATCCGGGGGAGCGAGAGTAGAGGTTACAGCTGAGAACACTCGAAGGCTAGTCTGATGTCTGAACGACGGTGAATGGGCATGGGCATCCCTTCACATGCCCACTTGGGGACTGTCAGCCCCAAAGATCTCAGTATATAGGCAAGACAACAACGTCTCTTTCTAGGCAATTAACAATGCATAAACAACAGGGCTCCATCAAGGACCATATAATCTCCTCACACAACCAGACCAACACCAGAGAAATCTGAACAAGCAACACGGAAATTATCGATAGATACAGCGACAGCAGGCGGCTCGACATCAGCGAGGCCCTACACATCAAAAAGTCAACACCAGCAATCAACAACCAATTATCACATAATTACATTCTACCCACTTCATGACCCTGAACCAACACAGAAGCAAGAAGAGAAAATATGCAATAAACCCATTGATTCATGTTCTGACTATGTAAAATTATCTATATTCATTGATTTGCCCATTAGTTTGTGTCCAATCACCCCACCCAAAAACATTTATATCATATCATCTCACCTAAAAACAAATATAAGCATGAAACAGAGTACAAAAAAATGTGTCTTTGAAAATTTGAGAAGTCTCTTGCAAAACACTTATAGGCATCAGACCATAAATAAAAATTTAAAAGGAACTTTGGAGAGTTAATTTTTCAATTACCCTCGACAGTGAAGAAAAACGTAAGAAATATTGAGAAGATTCGTGTTAGAATCATTAATCTTACCATTTCGGTCATATTCAACAACATATGCTTACAAGAATGACTGCTACTAAAATATACTAATATATAAAAAATCTATATATCTATATAAATAAAAATGGAAATGTTTGTTTGTTCAAAATCGCTAATCTCCGAAAGTTTCTCATCGATTGCTTTGAAATTTTCCAACAACATTCCATTTGCATCCGAGCGAGTGCGCTCGGATGCTTAAACATTATATATAATGTATAATATAAATAATATATAGATGTAATTCTGTGACAGGGAAAATATGCTTTTTTTGAAAAACTGGGTTTTCATGTGAGTAAATCTTCGAAACCTCTTAACCGATTGCTTTGAAATTTTGACACAACGTTTCATTCGAATAGGAGCGTGTTTTTATATACCTTCTAAATACATGCCTCATCTGTGAGAGGAAAAAAACCATGCTTTATTTGAAAAACTGCACTATATGTTGGGGGTGAGAGCAACACATGTTGCATTCTCCAAAAGTTCTTCACCAATTGTTTTGAAATTTTGACACAATGTTCCAGTCGAATACACGTGTGTATTTATATGCCTAATATATAGATGCCACTCCTATGACAGGTAAAGTCATGTTGTTGTTTTTTAAACAGAACCATGTGTTGCACGTAAGAGCAACACACGTTATACTAAATATGTTAAAATTCCATTTCATTGTTTCAGGTTGCGTTGATAAGTTGAATTTTCATTGATTTCGATTATTTTCATTTTGATTTAAATCAAAATTAAAATAAATAAATAATTATTTTGTGTGACATTGCGTTTGAATTGAGCTGTGTTGTTTACCACCATTCATTTCATGTGTCAACCCGTTCTCGCACTTGCTTAAGTCAATATTGGCTTATTTAATAAGTGCCTATGTGACATCTTCTTGAGGTTATCTTGAGATGATTTCGGGGCTGTAGTGTCCCCGCGGCCCGATCCTCGACCAGGCCTCCACCCCCAGGAAGCAGCCCGTGACAGCTGACTAACTCCCAGGTACCTATTTACTGCTAGGTAACAGGGGCATTCAGGGTGAAAGAAACTTTGCCCATTTGTTTCTGCCTCGTGCGGGAATCGAACCCGCGCCACAGAATTACGAGTCCTGCGCGCTATCCACCAGGCTATGAGGCCCCTTTTGGACATACTAATTGATTGTGAATATTTTAGTTTACCTTGAAAAGCTTCATAGAAAACACCGACCTCACCTAACCTTTTTAGTATGTTAAGATAAGCATCTTATTGCTTCTTAATTACAATTATTACTTAACCAATACCGTTGATAGGTTAAGTAATAATTGTAAATAAGATGCTTATCTTAACATACTAAGAAGGGTCGGTAAGGTCGGTGTTTTTTATGAAGCTATTCAAGGTAAACTAAAATATTCACATTAAATTAGTATGTCACATATGCACTTATTAAATAAGCCAATATTAACTATAAGCAAGTGCGAGAACGGGTTGCATGAGTATATGTATAGATGCCACTTTCTGTGTTGGTTTGGGGTCTTGAAGTGGGTAGATTGTAATTATGTTAATTGGCTGTTGATTGCTGGTGATGACTTTTTGATGTGTAGGGCCTGGATGATGTCAAGTCTCCTGCTGTCGCTGTATCTATCGATAATTTCTGTGTTGCTTGTTAAGATTTCTCTAGTGATAGTCTGGTTGTGTGAGGAGATTATATGCTCCTTGATGGAGTCCTGTTGTTTGTGCATTGTTAATCACCTAAAAAAAGACGTTGTTGTCTTGCCTATATACTGAGATCTTTGGGCTGACAGTCCCCAAGTGGGCATGTGAATGCCTTCACATTTAGTGCTAGAGAAGATTTTGAATCTGGAAAGGGCATTTGGAGGTAAGAAAACTACTACTCAAGAAATTATGGGCTTACAAGGCCAGACAAGATTTAAACACTGTGGGTACAATCACAGTAGTAGTAGCAACTGCAAGTTTAAGGACTACATATGAAACTTTTGTGATAAGTGAGGGAAGTGTGTAGAGAATACCTGAACAGAAATAGCAAGCACTTAGAGAGCAGACGACCGGGGAATGCAGGAAGAACAGGTAATGGTACTGTGGTTAAGGCAGTAGAGACAGATAACCGTCTGAAGAAGCTGCAGGTGAGGAAAGCAGTCTATATTCGGTGACAGATAAGATATGTTCGGTGAAGTCATAGGTGGTGTATTTTGTAATTAACGAGAAGTTAGTTCCCTTAGACCTGGACACTTGTGCTGCAGTGTCAACATTGTCTAGAGACGGGGCAGACACCTTGCAACTGAATGTAAAATTCAGTAGAAAATCATTAAGTGTATACGATAATGTACCGATTAGGGTCTATGGCAAGGTCTCAGCAAAAGTAGGCTATAATAGCAAGGAAATTGTCCAGGATTTTTATGTAAGGGATTCACATAATCCTAGCCTATGTTGTCAGGATCTCATGGAAAAGGTGTGAATTTTCTTGGCGTGCCTAGGTGAATTGGCGATAGTTAAAACAATTAAAAGTTCCAAAGATGTGTTGGAAAAATATTCAGTGGGGCATGTAAGCCAATTAATAGCATGGTGGCAAAATTCACCTAAAAAGTAGGGCTTCACCTTAATTTTTCAATGCAAGACCAGTTACGTTCCAGTACAAGCAACTGGTAGATTCAGCCCCGGAAAGGCATGTTGTAGAAGGCATCTTAGAGCCACTTACACACAGTAAATGGGCAGCTCCAATTGTACCAGTGTTGAAGGCAGGCCGGAAATTCTGGAGAATCTGTGCAAATTTTAAAGAACTAAATAACCGCATTTATAGTGAGAAGTGCCCTTTTCCAAAGATAGATGAGTTGTTGTCAGTGGTTTGCACGGGGGCAACATTTTCTAAGATTGACCTGAAAGATGCCTACTTGCAAATGCATGTAGCAGAAGAGAACAAGAAATTGTTAGTGAATAATACCCATAAGGGGTTATTTTAGGTATAAAGTACTTCCTTTTGGACTTTTGGAATGTGGGGAGAATGAGGAAGTACATAATACAAGATTAGAAAAGGTTTTGATTCTTCTGCAAGAGCACAATGTGAAAATTAATAAGGGTAAAATAACAATGAAGACCAAGGCCATTGAATACTTAGAGTACCATATTCAGGAAGTGCTTTACTACTCACAAAATTTGTAGCTGCTATAGTACATGCTCCAGCCCCCAACATCATTGGGGAAAGTACAGTTTTTTGTAGGGATGGTTACATATTTTTGTAAGTTCATGAAGAACTTTTCGACAAAATTAGCACCCTTGTGTAAATTGTTTAAAAAAGTGGGCTAGATTTAGGTGGGCAGCCAGAGAGGAGACTGCCTTCAGGAAGATTAAGCAGGAATTGATAAATTCTCCAGTGCTCACTAATTTTACTGGTAAACAGCCTTTAAACCTGGAGATAAATGCTTACTCAGTAAGAGTTGGTTGTGTATTATTATTACAGGAAGTAGATGGTCAGAATAAAGTAATATATTTTGCTTGTAAGAAATTATCGCCTGCAGAACAGAATTATTCTCAATTAGACAAAGATGCCTTAGCTTTGGTATATGCTGTAAAAACTGAAGTATTTCCTACTGGGTAGGAAATTTCTTGCTAGAACAGACCATAAACCCCTGCTAGGATTGTTTGGCAGAGGTAAACAAATTCCAGTTAATGTTAATGCTTGAATTCAACGATGGACATTGCTACTTTCGCAGTTTGAGTATGATTTAGAATTTAAGCCAGGCAAGGATAATGTAGTAACTGATGTATTAAGTAGATTACCTGTGGCAGAAGAATTTAATTCCAGTATTTCAGTGGAATATATTAACATGGTGAAATCTATGTCTATTGACGATATTTCATTCCAGACTATTAGGAAGGCGACTAGTAGAGAATGACGAAGTATGTCAAATATAGTTGGAATGATAATTTATTATTGTCCGAGTATACAGCAGTAAAGGCTGACCTTAGTATTCACCAGGATGTACTCTTGTATAGGAATAGAGTGGTGGTGCCTGGGGAACTGAGATGTAAGATTTTGGAACAGCTGCATGTAGGCCATAATGGCATAAATGCTATGAAAGCAGAAGCTAGAAGTTGGGTTTGGTGGACAAAAATGGACCAGAATATTGCTGAAGTAACTAAGAATTGTCACGTTTGCTTTAAGAAATATTTGAAACCCCAGATCCCAGAACTTTCCTGGCCATGCGCTTGAAAACCCTGGTCTAGACCAAATATAGATTATACTGGATCTATGGATAACAAATATTACCTGGTGGTGGAGGATTCACAAAATTTCTGGATGTTCATGTATGTAATTCCACCACATCATCTGTAACCTATGAACTGCTAAGGAGATTTTGTTGTAATTTTTGATTGCCAGACATGGTTGTGTCAGGCAATGCTCTTTATTTTGTTTCTGAGGAAATGGAGGATTTTTTTTAGAAAAAAAAATGGTGTTAAATATGGAACACCTGCCCCCATATAATCCTTGTACAAATGGTACTAATAATAAAAGACTGTAGATTTTTGTAAAGCAAAGAAAAATTATTCATTCTTCCACTGGTAAATCTCATCGTGAAACAATGTTTAATAGGTACCTTAAAGTGCACATAGAAAAAGTTAAGACAGATCCTGATAAAGAGAAATTGGTAACTAGCTTGGCCAATCTGTTGGCTCAGGGAGAGGAATTGCTGTTAAACGAGGGGGATGCAGTAGATGCAAGGAATTTTGGAATTGGTAAGCCTTACCTTGATGTTACCTTGAAGTGTTTCTGGGACTTACCGTCCCTGCGGCCCGGTCGTCGACGAGGCCTCCAGTAGAAGGCCAATAGCCTTGGGTAGAAGGGAAAATTTAGGAAGTCTTGGGCCGCAGGAATTTCACCATGCAAGTGCAGAGTTTTGGGGACATTAATTGGAAAAGACATGCTGATCAACTCATGCCAAGGTTCACCGGAAATTTTGTAGACTCTTCAGGTGGGGGTGGGGCAACTAGTGATACTCATCCTAATAATAAAGTGGCAGCACCTGCAGGAGACAGGGAGGCAGAGCAAGGGGCAACAGAGGGGAATGTGGAAACAGCTAACCCTATGGACTCTGCAGTAAGTAATTCAGAAGAAGGTTCCCCAGAAGTAACAGGTAACAGTAACAGCCACAGTTGAGAAAATCAGGAAGAGTCATACGACCGCCTGATAGACTTAACCTGTAGGGATAGAGTTTAAAAGGGAGGAATGTTAGGATTAGGTATTTTATAGGAGTAAGTACTACAGAGGTTAGGTGTAGCGTGTTTTGAACTGATGGTCTTTTGTTTATAAGCATTTTAAATAGTAAGTTATGTAACGTATACCTGTGACGTCATTGCTTGTTGTTATGACAATAAAGCATGAAGGGAGCACGTTTATTTCTCATCCAGCCTGACCGTGACATTTACCATTAGAGAGGTGAGACTGACACAAACTGGCAAACACATGTGTCATTAAATGAAGATGATGTAAAACAATTTAAAAATAAGTCTATTATAGATTAATTTAACCATAAAGTTACGAAAATATACCGACCAATTTTATATATTCTATTTTTTGTTTCATGCCGACTAATTGATTCTTGTTACTATTAGCTGAGCGACCAGCAGGTGTTCCTTAATGTTATTATTGGCAAATATATTATTGGTAAATGTTGCTCTTTGCTATATACTAACCGGCAAACAGTTGCAATATCAGTTCCTTTACTGGATCTTCTGTCACACTGATGGGGTCGTCACTAGGCTGCGTTGTGGTGTTTGTTGAGGACCCATTGACAGGAAGGAGGAGATCAATTGCCGTTTTATCTGGAAAGAAAATTCTGTCTTGTAACACATACTGAATAATATTAATAAAATTGTAAAATTTAAGTTTCAAAATTTATATTATCATATGTAATATTATGTGTTAAAAATAATTGCAGATCAAAATGCATGTTATCAATGATTTACAGGCAACCATATGAAAATTACCAATCTCTTTGTTACCCAACACTTTGGTGAATATCTCTTACAACAATACCTTTACATTTCTATATGATTTTGCTCATTTGCTAAAGATAAGACTTTAAAAAATAAGTTATATTAAGAAATAGTATTGGGTGCCCTGGCTGCTAATATGTGTAATATCATCATAAATTGTGATATGGAGCAGCAGTATTTACAATAAACTTCACCGTTTATTGATTGAATGAGCGATTTATTTGATTGTTTATTAGGGTTTTCAGGTGTGAATGATAAAATCTAAAGAAGGATTTAACAGCAAATAACCCCAATGACGAAAGCTGGACATGCCTGCTCCAACTCTAATGTGTTCGACAGTGTGGTAAACAACGTAGATCCACGTGCGTCTGTGTATGAGCAACCCGTCCTCAGACTAAGTCCATTCCATCCAGCGATCGATCCCAAAGACGCATTCATAAATTTTAACATGCTGTTCATTCAAAATTGAAACTTTCTCAAATATAAATTATTATTGGCACATATTAGCACACTGCACATATTTAGGCATTGGTTAGGTTAGGTTAGCTGTTTAGGTTCTGTTGGCGATTATTTGCATTTGTAGTACGTAGGTGAAGCATTTACAACGTTGTGGTTTTAACTAAAGTCGTCAGCAAAGCACTTGTTCAGGAAGTGTTCGGAAGTCAACAGTTGTGAGTCGTGTGTAACAGCTCGTCCTCTAAAAGCCCAAAGTCCATTCCATGCACCCACCAAACCTCCTGTTTATGAATGAAAAACTGTTTACTCAAGACTCATAACTGATGGCGTCCGAACACTTCCTGAACAAGTGCTTCTCTGACGACTTTAGTTCGAACCACAACGCTGTAAATGCTTCAACCACGTAATACAAACAAATAATCGGCAACAGAATCTAAACACCTAACCTAACCTAACCAGTACCTAAATACGCACAATATTATAATATATAATATTATTGATTAATAACTGAGAAAATCCTGTTTTGAATTAACAGAGTGTTAATATTGGTGAATGCATCATTGGGGTCGACCGCTCGATGAAATGGAGTTGGTCTGAGGACGCAACCCGTCCTCGACTCAAGTCCATTACATCCAGCGGTCGCCCCCACAGACGCATTCATAAATTTGAACTTGCTGTTCATTCAAAAAAAGAATTTTCTCAAATATAAATTAGTATTATAATATATTAGCATATTGTGCATATATAGGCATAGGTTAGGTTAGGTTAGGTGTTTAGGTTCGGTTGGCGATTATTTGCATTTGTAGTACGTGGGTGAAGCATTTATAGCGTTGTGGTTCGAACAAAACTCGTCAGTGAAGCACTTGTTCCGGAAGTGTTCGAACGAAATCAGTTGTGAGTCGTGTGTAAACCGCTTTTCATTCATAAACAGGGGGTTTGGTGGGTGGATGGAATAACTTTTGGATCTTTGTTTGGAGGACGGGTTGTGCGTAAACCTTTTTTCATTCATAAACCGGAAGTTTGGTGGGTGCATAGAATGGACCTTTGTTTTATGAGGACAGGCTGCAGCACAAGCTTTAGTCACAGGAGTCAGTGTACAACCCGTCCTCGACTCAAGTCCATTACATTCAGCGGTCAACCCCACAGACGCATTCATAAATTTTAACATACTGTTCACTCAAAACGGGAATTTTCTCAAGTATAAATTAATATTATAATATATTAGCATATTGTGTATATATAGGCATAGGATAGGTTAGGTTAGGTGTTTAGGTTCTGTTGGCGATTATTTGTATTTGTAGTACGTGGGTGAAGCATTTATAGCGTTGTGATTCGAACAAAATTCGTCAGTGAAGCACTTGTTCCGGATATGTTCGAATGTCAGCAGTTGTGAGTCGTGTGTAAACCGCTTTTCATTCATAAACAGGGGGTTTGGTGGGTGCATGGAATCACTTTTGGATCTTTGTTTGGAGGACGGGCTGCAGTGTAACGACTCCTGTGACCCAGTGTCATTGTTTACAACTCGAGTGACTCAGTGTGGCATGATTCATTATCGAGCAAGTGATTGCCAGGGAAAAAGTGACGTATCATTGGTGGAAGGACTTTGGTTAAGATCTATAATAGAGTTGTGAGATGCTCTACATAGTGTGATCACGTGTGGGTTTACAATATCGGGGGTTGATATGTATGATACCCTTGCCTGGAGGCAGTGAGTGACTATACGTGATTCTATCAATGAATTTGTACCCAGGACGTACTTACCTAGTTGTATTCACCAAGTTGTGCTTGCGGGGGTTGAGCTTTGGCTCTTTGGTCTCGCCTCTCAAACGCCAATCAACTGGTGTACAGATTCCTGAGCCTACTGGGCTCTATCATACCTATATTTGCAACTGTGTATGGAGTCAGACTCCACCACATCGCTTCCTAATGCATTCCATTTATTATGGAATTCCACATGTTTCTCCGTGCGTGCGTGTGCCAGCTTAAGGTCGGTAGAGCGAAAAGGTCTTGGCTGTGTGATAGACTGTGCTCCCTCACTTTGCATCCTATGAGTTTCTTAGCTGTGAAGAAGTTTGGGGTAACACCAGTGTGCTAATTCGTCGTGAGTGTCAACTCGATGTTGGTAGGTCTTCAACTTGTTTGTGTTCTCACAGACACAGACCACAGACATGTGGTATAGGTTCTCACCTATACCTTCGCTGTGGATGAAATACGTTATGGACTTACGTCGTGAACGATGTACAAGGCTCAATAACATCTATATCACCACCTGATAAGCCTCGGGCAGCATTTGCCTGAGGCAAACCATCATCATCGGGCTGTATATATGCGTGTTCATGGAGGAGTTGGGGGGGGGGGGGCTATTTGCCCCGCTCCTGTGCCAGGTAAATTAAGGGCTCACCATAACCCGTGCTACTTGAAACTTGTTGCGAGTAGCTGAGTCTATAACAAGAGGAGTTGGGGACTCTCACCCTACACCTGCTTCATGCAAGACACTCCCTCACTGCCTCAGTGCCACACTCCCTCACTGCCCCAGTGCCACACTCTCACCGCCCCAGTGCCACACTCCGTCACCGCCCCAGTGACACACTCCCTCACCGCCCCAGTGACACGCTCCCTCACCGCCCCAGTGCCGCTCCCTCACCGCCCCAGTGCCACTCCCTCACCGCCCTAGTGCCACACTCCCTCACTGCCCCAGTGCCACTCCCTCACCGCCCTAGTGCCACACTCCCTCACCGCACCAGTGCCACTCCCTCACCACCCAAGTGCTACACTCCCTCACCGCCCTAGTGCCACACTCCCTCACCGCCCCAGTGCCAGTCCCTCACCGCCCTAGTGCCACACTCACTACCCGCCCTAGTGCTACACTCCCTCACCGCCCAAGTGCCACACTCCATCACCGCCCCAGTGCCACACTCCCTCACCACCCTAGTGTAACACGGGTAGGGTGTTCTCGAACTATCTTTCCTTCTTCTTTCCCCTCTACCCGTATTCTTAATTTTTATCCTCTACAAGGGACTCCAAAAACTTTTACTAAAGCCGACTCCACGCCACGTGGTCCTAAGACGATTGACCGACTTAGGATTCTGCAACCCGTATGACGTGATCTAGGCTTTGAGCAAAACCCTAGAGTCGCCTCCGCCGCCACCACCAGACCAGTAACACTGAGCAATGATCGAGGTCTGGATCGATCATGCTAATAAATCAACCTTGGGGCTTGATCCCCACTAGTAGTTTATAACCTCGGAAACTTGAGTGTGGAATTAATTAGACGGGGATGATGAATTCCGATTCGATGTTAGAATCGGCGCCCAATTCAACTCTGCCTCGTGTGGACCACGTGACCAGGACAAGTTCACCTAAATAGGACATGCACATGGAAATAATAAAAATGCAATTTATTAACTATTTAATTTATTAAAAGAAAAACTAAAACAAAATCTAAAGATGTTCACTCCCTACTTGACCTGAACGGCAATGAGTTGACTATCCCTATAAAAAAACTCATAAAGCAACTCTACCTTGGGCGACCAGCTCTAGATGTTGGGGGCTGGTCTTGGGAGAGAGGTAAGATGGTTGACCTCTCCCAGTTGATCTGGCGTCCACACTGATCTCTCCTCATCTGGTCTTCCCCAGACTAGAGCATTGTATTGTTCCGTATCGCTTACCCAGTTACTTAGCAAGGTTTAAGTTATAACAATTAACCTCTGTTGTACTTAATTGATCCAGACTGGTTGAATTATTTTACTGAAGTTAAATTACACAAGCATCTAACGGCACAGCTGTTCCTGTTCCCCAAAATGGTTATTTGAACTTTGAGAAATAGTGGACATGTCAACTCTGATGACCTATGACCGCCAGTCACTCGCGCCTTACAACTTAGATCTGATTCGTGACGTCACTGATGGTGACTTAACTCAATAATTAGAATACTCTTGATATTGTACCCAGTAATATTATACAATACAATTTTAATACAAAATGAATAAAGGCTAATTTCTCTAAATAAGTGAATACTATAGAATGGTTCATTATACGAAGCTATGAACAAGGCGTCGATTATTTTCACCGCGAATTCCCTGGGGGTCAGGTCCCATGTAACCACGCGGGCCCAGCTTCCCATTCTCTTTTGTCGATAAACCACTCTGGATAATTCTTACAACCAGCCTAGTTTGTTACACTAGTGCCACACTCCCTCACCGCCCCAGTGCCACACTCCCTCACCGCCCCAGTGCCACTCCCTCACCGCCCTAGTGCCACACTCCCTCCCTGCCCTAGTGCTACACTCCCTCACTGCCCCAGTGCCACACTTCCACACCGCCCCAGTGCCACACTCCCTCATCTCCCCAGTGTCACACTCCCACACCACCCCAGTGCCACACTCCTTAACCGCCCCAGTGCCACACTCCCTCACCGCCCCAGTGCCACACTCCCTCACCGCCCCAGTGCCACACTCCCTCACCGCCCCAGTGCCACACTCCCACACCGCCCCAGTGTCACACTCCCTCACCGCCCCAGTGCCACACTCCCCAACCGCCCAAGTGCCACACTCCATCACCTACCCAGTGCTGCACTCCCTCACCGCCCCAGTGCCACACTCCATCACCGCCCCAGTGCCTCACTACATCACCGCCCCAGTGCCACACTCCCTCACCGCCCCAGTGCCACTCCCCTCACCGCCCTAGTGCCACACTCCCTCACCACCCCAGTGCCACACTCCCTAACCACCCCAGTGCCACTCCCTCACCACCCCAGTGCCACTCCCTCACCAGCATAGTACCACACTCCCTCACCACCCCAGTGCCACTCCCTCACCGCCACAGTGCCACACTCCCTCACCACCCCAGTGCCACACTCCCTCACCACCCCAGTGCCACTCCCTCACCACCCCAGTGCCACTCCCTCACCAGCCCAGTACCACACTCCATCACCGCCCCAGCGCCACACTCACTCACCACCCCAGTGCCACACTCCCTCACCACCCCAGTATCACACTCCATCACCGCCCCAGTGCCACACTCCCTCACCACCCCAGTACCACACTCCCTCACCACCCCAATACCACACACCCTCACCGCGCCAGTGCCACTCCCTCACCCCTCCAGTACTACACTCCCTCACTGCCCCAGTGCCACACTCCATCACCGCCTCAGTGCCACTCCCTCACTGCCCCAGTGCCACACTCCATCACCGCCCAAGTGCCACACTCCCTCACTGCCCCAGTGCCACTCCCTCACCGCCCCAGTGCCACTCCCCTGCCACGCCAGTGCTACACTCCCTCACCGCCCCAGTGCCACATTCCCTCACCGCCCCAGTGCCACACTCCCTCACCGCCCCAGTGCCACACTCCCTCTCCACCCCAGTACCACACTCCCTCACCACCCCAGTGCCAAAATCCTTCACTATCCCAGTGCCACTCCCTCAACGCCCCAGTGCTACACTCCCTCACCGCCCCAGTGCCACACTCCCTCACCGCCCCAGTGCCACACTCCCTCACCACCCCAGTGCTAAACACCCTCACTGCCCCAGTGCCACACTCCCTCACCGCCCCAGAGCCACTCCCTCTTTGCCCCAGTGCCACACTCCCTCACCGCCCCAGTGCCACACTCCCTCACCGCCCCAGTGCTACACTTCTTCACCGCCACAGTGCCACACTCCCTCACCGCCCCAGTGCCACACTCCCTCACCACCCCAATGCCACACTCCCTCACTACCCCAGTGCCAAAATCCTTCACTGCCCCAGTGCCACACTCCCTCACCGCGCCGTGAAACACTCCCTCACCGCCCCAGTGCCACATTCCCTCACCACCCAGTGCCAAAATCCTTCACTGCCTCAGTGCCCCACTCCCTCACCACCCCAGTGCCACACTCCCTCACCGCCCCAGTGCCAAAATCCTTCACTGCCCCAGTGCCACACTCTCTCACCGCCCCAGTGCCACACTCCCTCACCTCCCCAGAGCTACACTCCCTCATCGCCCCAGTGCCACTCCCTCACCGCCCCAGTGCCTCCCTCCCTTACCGCCCCAGTGCCACACTCCATCACCGCCCCAGTGCCACACTCCCTCACCGCCCCAGTGCCACACTCCATCACCACCCCAGTGCCACTCCCTCACTGCCTCAGTGCCACTCCCTCACCGCCCCAGTGCCGCACTCCCTTACCGCCCCAGTGCCACTCCCTCACCGCCCCAGTGCCACACTCCCTCAATGCCAGTCCCTCACCGCCCCAGTGCCTCACTCTCTCACCGCCCCAGTGCCACACTCCCTCACTGCCTCAGTGCCACTCCTTCACCGCCCCATTGCCACACTCCCTCCTGCTCCTGTGCCACACTCCCTCACCGCCCCAGCGCCACTCCCTCACCGCCCCAGTGCCACACTCCCTCACCGCCCCAGTGCCACACTCCCTCACCGCCCCAGTGTCACACTCCATCACCTCCCCAGTGCCACACTCCCTCACCTCCCCAGTGCCACACTCCCTCATCACCCCAGTGTCACACTCCATCACCGCCCCAGTGCCACACTCCATCACCGCCCCAGTGCCACACTCCCTCACCTCCCCAGTGCCACACTCCCTCACCTCCCCAGTGCCACACTCCCTCATCACCCCAGTGTCACACTCCATCACCGCCCCAGTGCCACACTCCATCACCGCCCCAGTGCCACACTCTCTCACCGCCCCAGTGCCACACTCCCTCACCTCCCCAGTGCCACCCTCCTTCACCGCCCCAGTGCCACACTCCCTCACCGCCCCAGTGCCACTCCCTCACAGCCCTAGTGCCACACTCCCTCACCGCCCCAGTGCCACACTCCCTCACCATCCCAGTGCCACACTCCCTCACCACTCCAGTATCACACTCTATCACCGCTCCAGTGCCACACTCCCTCATCGCCCCAGTGCCACACTCCCTCATGATGTAAAACAATTTAAAAATAAGTCTATTATAGATTAATTTAACCATAAAGTTACGAAAATATACCGACCAATTTTATATATTCTATTTTTTGTTTCATGCCGACTAATTGATTCTTGTTACTATTAGCTGAGCGACCAGCAGGTGTTCCTTAATGTTATTATTGGCAAATATATTATTGGTAAATGTTGCTCTTTGCTATATACTAACCGGCAAACAGTTGCAATATCAGTTCCTTTACTGGATCTTCTGTCACACTGATGGGGTCGTCACTAGGCTGCGTTGTGGTGTTTGTTGAGGACCCATTGACAGGAAGGAGGAGATCAATTGCCGTTTTATCTGGAAAGAAAATTCTGTCTTGTAACACATACTGAATAATATTAATAAAATTGTAAAATTTAAGTTTCAAAATTTATAATATCATATGTAATATTATGTGTTAAAAATAATTGCAGATCAAAATGCATGTTATCAATGATTTACAGACAACCATATGAAAATTACCAATCTCTTTGTTACCCAACACTTTGGTGAATATCTCTTACAACAATACCTTTACATTTCTATATGATTTTGCTCATTTGCTAAAGATAAGACTTTAAAAAATAAGTTATATTAAGGGGGCATATCATTCTAAATCGTTATAAATTAAAAGTTGTTCAATTTGCTTATAAATTTTTTTATGAAATGGTTATAGAAAGGGCTGCAACTGGTCCAAGTTTCACCATCACACCTTAAACAGAAAAGAAGAAAAAAAATACACAACGTATTATGCAACGAATGTTCAACATTCTCAAATAATCTCAGGGAACACATGTGTCAACTAAAATGTCTACTATGTGCTGTAGAAGCACAAATTCTTGTAATAATTGTAATATGTATGTGCAATATATTTATATTTCAAATTTTTTTTTTTTCTTCTTTTTTTTTCTTTTTTTTTTGCCAATATTTTTTTCTCGTTTGTTATCAAGGGATTTGCATGAAACTTGCACACCTTGCTCAATGGAAGCCTATCTGCAAGGGTGCCAATTATGAACGAAATCTGTCGAAGTCGAGCTCAGCTACAGGTGGCCAAACATGGATCTATATTTTACTCTGGAAAGTAATTTACACATTCAAATTACTTCAGAGCTTTCATTTATTAATCAATTTACATGCAAATTACACCTTATATGTAGCGTTTGTGCTTCTACAGAATCTAGTAGACATTTTAGTCCAAAGTCTATTTGTTGATTTTATAAAAATTTATAAATATCATATATTGCATATTTTTTTAGAAGGGTAACTTTGAAAAATTATATTATTGCACTAAACACTTTTTTGATAAAACTGATCACTAGAATCCTTTATTATGTGCTTAATTTATTATCTGAGTGTTATAGAAATGATTTTAGTTAACACATGTGTTCCCTGAAACTATTTGAAAATTCGTTGCATAATTCGTTGTTTATTTTTTTTCTCCTTTTCTGTTTAGGGTGTGATGATGAAACTTGGACCAGCTGCAGCCCCTTCTATAACCATTACAAAGAAAAATTTATAAACAAATTGAACTACTTTTAATTTTACATTAATATGCCACCTTAAGAAATAGTATTGGGTGCCCTGGCTGCTAATATGTGTAATATCATCATAAATTGTGATATGGAGCAGCAGTATTTACAATAAACTTCACCGTTTATTGATTGAATGAGCGATTTATTTGATTGTTTATTAGGGTTTTCAGGTGTGAATGATAAAATCTAAAGAAGGATTTAACAGCAAATAACCCCAATGACGAAAGCTGGACATGCCTGCTCCAACTCTAATGTGTTCGACAGTGTGGTAAACAACGTAGATCCACGTGCGTCTGTGTATGAGCAACCCGTCCTCAGACTAAGTCCATTCCATCCAGCGATCGATCCCAAAGACGCATTCATAAATTTTAACATGCTGTTCATTCAAAATTGAAACTTTCTCAAATATAAATTATTATTGGCACATATTAGCACACTGCACATATTTAGGCATTGGTTAGGTTAGGTTAGCTGTTTAGGTTCTGTTGGCGATTATTTGCATTTGTAGTACGTAGGTGAAGCATTTACAACGTTGTGGTTTTAACTAAAGTCGTCAGCAAAGCACTTGTTCAGGAAGTGTTCGGAAGTCAACAGTTGTGAGTCGTGTGTAACAGCTCGTCCTCTAAAAGCCCAAAGTCCATTCCATGCACCCACCAAACCTCCTGTTTATGAATGAAAAACTGTTTACTCAAGACTCATAACTGATGGCGTCCGAACACTTCCTGAACAAGTGCTTCTCTGACGACTTTAGTTCGAACCACAACGCTGTAAATGCTTCAACCACGTAATACAAACAAATAATCGGCAACAGAATCTAAACACCTAACCTAACCTAACCAGTACCTAAATACGCACAATATTATAATATATAATATTATTGATTAATAACTGAGAAAATCCTGTTTTGAATTAACAGAGTGTTAATATTGGTGAATGCATCATTGGGGTCGACCGCTCGATGAAATGGAGTTGGTCTGAGGACGCAACCCGTCCTCGACTCAAGTCCATTACATCCAGCGGTCGCCCCCACAGACGCATTCATAAATTTGAACTTGCTGTTCATTCAAAAAAAGAATTTTCTCAAATATAAATTAGTATTATAATATATTAGCATATTGTGCATATATAGGCATAGGTTAGGTTAGGTTAGGTGTTTAGGTTCGGTTGGCGATTATTTGCATTTGTAGTACGTGGGTGAAGCATTTATAGCGTTGTGGTTCGAACAAAACTCGTCAGTGAAGCACTTGTTCCGGAAGTGTTCGAACGAAATCAGTTGTGAGTCGTGTGTAAACCGCTTTTCATTCATAAACAGGGGGTTTGGTGGGTGGATGGAATAACTTTTGGATCTTTGTTTGGAGGACGGGTTGTGCGTAAACCTTTTTTCATTCATAAACCGGAAGTTTGGTGGGTGCATAGAATGGACCTTTGTTTTATGAGGACAGGCTGCAGCACAAGCTTTAGTCACAGGAGTCAGTGTACAACCCGTCCTCGACTCAAGTCCATTACATTCAGCGGTCAACCCCACAGACGCATTCATAAATTTTAACATACTGTTCACTCAAAACGGGAATTTTCTCAAGTATAAATTAATATTATAATATATTAGCATATTGTGTATATATAGGCATAGGATAGGTTAGGTTAGGTGTTTAGGTTCTGTTGGCGATTATTTGTATTTGTAGTACGTGGGTGAAGCATTTATAGCGTTGTGATTCGAACAAAATTCGTCAGTGAAGCACTTGTTCCGGATATGTTCGAATGTCAGCAGTTGTGAGTCGTGTGTAAACCGCTTTTCATTCATAAACAGGGGGTTTGGCGGGTGCATGGAATCACTTTTGGATCTTTGTTTGGAGGACGGGCTGCAGTGTAACGACTCCTGTGACCCAGTGTCATTGTTTACAACTCGAGTGACTCAGTGTGGCATGATTCATTATCGAGCAAGTGATTGCCAGGGAAAAAGTGACGTATCATTGGTGGAAGGACTTTGGTTAAGATCTATAATAGAGTTGTGAGATGCTCTACATAGTGTGATCACGTGTGGGTTTACAATATCGGGGGTTGATATGTATGATACCCTTGCCTGGAGGCAGTGAGTGACTATACGTGATTCTATCAATGAATTTGTACCCAGGACGTACTTACCTAGTTGTATTCACCAAGTTGTGCTTGCGGGGGTTGAGCTTTGGCTCTTTGGTCTCGCCTCTCAAACGCCAATCAACTGGTGTACAGATTCCTGAGCCTACTGGGCTCTATCATACCTATATTTGCAACTGTGTATGGAGTCAGACTCCACCACATCGCTTCCTAATGCATTCCATTTATTATGGAATTCCACATGTTTCTCCGTGCGTGCGTGTGCCAGCTTAAGGTCGGTAGAGCGAAAAGGTCTTGGCTGTGTGATAGACTGTGCTCCCTCACTTTGCATCCTATGAGTTTCTTAGCTGTGAAGAAGTTTGGGGTAACACCAGTGTGCTAATTCGTCGTGAGTGTCAACTCGATGTTGGTAGGTCTTCAACTTGTTTGTGTTCTCACAGACACAGACCACAGACATGTGGTATAGGTTCTCACCTATACCTTCGCTGTGGATGAAATACGTTATGGACTTACGTCGTGAACGATGTACAAGGCTCAATAACATCTATATCACCACCTGATAAGCCTCGGGCAGCATTTGCCTGAGGCAAACCATCATCGTCGGGCTGTATATATGCGTGTTCATGGAGGAGTTGGGGGGGGGGGGCTATTTGCCCCGCTCCTGTGCCAGGTAAATTAAGGGCTCACCATAACCCGTGCTACTTGAAACTTATTGCGAGTAGCTGAGTCTATAACAAGAGGAGTTGGGGACTCTCACCCTACACCTGCTTCATGCAAGACACTCCCTCACTGCCTCAGTGCTACACTCCCTCACTGCCCCAGTGCCACACTCTCACCGCCCCAGTGCCACACTCCGTCACCGCCCCAGTGACACACTCCCTCACCGCCCCAGTGACACGCTCCCTCACCGCCCCAGTGCCGCTCCCTCACTGCCCCAGTGCCACTCCCTCACCGCCCTAGTGCCACACTCCCTCACTGCCCCAGTGCCACTCCCTCACCGCCCTAGTGCCACACTCCCTCACCGCACCAGTGCCACTCCCTCACTGCCCTAGTGCTACACTCCCTCACCGCCCTAGTGCCACACTCCCTCACCGCCCCAGTGCCAGTCCCTCACCGCCCTAGTGCCACACTCACTACCCGCCCTAGTGCTACACTCCCTCACCGCCCAAGTGCCACACTCCATCACCGCCCCAGTGCCACACTCCCTCACCACCCTAGTGTAACACGGGTAGGGTGTTCTCGAACTATCTTTCCTTCTTCTTTCCCCTCTACCCGTATTCTTAATTTTTATCCTCTACAAGGGACTCCAAAAACTTTTACTAAAGCCGACTCCACGCCACGTGGTCCTAAGACGATTGACCGACTTAGGATTCTGCAACCCGTATGACGTGATCTAGGCTTTGAGCAAAACCCTAGAGTCGCCTCCGCCGCCACCACCAGACCAGTAACACTGAGCAATGATCGAGGTCTGGATCGATCATGCTAATAAATCAACCTTGGGGCTTGATCCCCACTAGTAGTTTATAACCTCGGAAACTTGAGTGTGGAATTAATTAGACGGGGATGATGAATTCCGATTCGATGTTAGAATCGGCGCCCAATTCAACTCTGCCTCGTGTGGACCACGTGACCAGGACAAGTTCACCTAAATAGGACATGCACATGGAAATAATAAAAATGCAATTTATTAACTAATTAATTTATTAAAAGAAAAACTAAAACAAAATCTAAAGATGTTCACTCCCTACTTGACCTGAACGGCAATGAGTTGACTATCCCTATAAAAAAACTCATAAAGCAACTCTACCTTGGGCGACCAGCTCTAGATGTTGGGGGCTGGTCTTGGGAGAGAGGTAAGATGGTTGACCTCTCCCAGTTGATCTGGCGTCCACACTGATCTCTCCTCATCTGGTCTTCCCCAGACTAGAGCATTGTATTGTTCCGCATCGCTTACCCAGTTACTTAGCAAGGTTTAAGTTATAACAATTAACCTCTGTTGTACTTAATTGATCCAGACTGGTTGAATTATTTTACTGAAGTTAAATTACACAAGCATCTAACGGCACAGCTGTTCCTGTTCCCCAAAATGGTTATTTGAACTTTGAGAAATAGTGGACATGTCAACTCTGATGACCTATGACCGCCAGTCACTCGCGCCTTACAACTTAGATCTGATTCGTGACGTCACTGATGGTGACTTAACTCAATAATTAGAATACTCTTGATATTGTACCCAGTAATATTATACAATACAATTTTAATACAAAATGAATAAAGGCTAATTTCTCTAAATAAGTGAATACTATAGAATGGTTCATTATACGAAGCTATGAACAAGGCGTCGATTATTTTCACCGCGAATTCCCTGGGGGTCAGGTCCCATGTCACCACGCGGGCCCAGCTTCCCATTCTCTTTTGTCGATAAACCACTCTGGATAATTCTTACAACCAGCCTAGTTTGTTACACTAGTGCCACACTCCCTCACCGCCCCAGTGCCACACTCCCTCACCGCCCCAGTGCCACTCCCTCACCGCCCTAGTGCCACACTCCCTCCCTGCCCTAGTGCTACACTCCCTCACTGCCCCAGTGCCACACTTCCACACCGCCCCAGTGCCACACTCCCTCATCTCCCCAGTGTCACACTCCCACACCACCCCAGTGCCACACTCCTTAACAGCCCCAGTGCCACACTCCCTCACCGCCCCAGTGCCACACTCCCTCACCGCCCCAGTGCCACACTCCCTCACCGCCCCAGTGCCACACTCCCACACCGCCCCAGTGTCACACTCCCTCACCGCCCCAGTGCCACACTCCCCAACCGCCCAAGTGCCACACTCCATCACCTACCCAGTGCTGCACTCCCTCACCGCCCCAGTGCCACACTCCATCACCTCCCCAGTGCCACCCTCCTTCACCGCCCCAGTGCCACACTCCCTCACCGCCCCAGTGCCACACTCCCTCACCACCCCAGTGCCAAACTCCATCACCGCCCCAGTGCCACACTCCCTCACCGCCCCAGTGCCACACTCTCTTACAGCCCAGTGCCACACTCCCTCACCGCCCCAGTGTCACACTCCCTCACCGCCCCAGTGTCACACTCCTTCCCTGCCCCAGTGCCACATTCCATCACAGCCCCAGTGCCACACTCCCTCACCGCCCCAGTGCCACACTCCATCACCGCCCCAGTGCCACACTCCCTCACCGCATCAGTGCCACTCCATCACCACCCCAGTGCCACTTCCCCACCGCCCCAGTGCCACTCCCTCACCGCCCCAGTGCCACACTCCCTCACCGCCCCAGTGTTAAATACCCTCTCTTCCTTAGTGCCACTCCCTCACCGCCCCAGTGCCACAGTCCCTCGTCGCCCCAGTGCCACTCCCTCACTACCCCAGTGTTAAATACCCTCTCTTCCTCAGTGCCACTCCCACACCGCCCCAGTGCCACACACCCTCACCGCCCTAGTGCTACACTCCCTCACCGCCCAAGTGCCACACTCCATCACCGCCCCAGTGCTACACTCCCTCACCGCCCTAGTGCTACACTCCCTCACCGCCCCAGTGCCACACTCCTTCACCTCCCCAGTGCCACACTCCCTCATCACCCCAGTGCCACACTCCCTCACCGCCCCAGTGCCACACTCCTTCACCTCCCCAGTGCCACACTCCCTCATCACCCCAGTGCCACCCTCCTTCACCGCCCCAGTGCCACACTCCCTCACCGCCCCAGTTCCACTCCTTCACCGCCCTAGTGCCACACTCCCTCACCGCCCCAGTGCCACACTCCCTCACCACCCCAGTTCCACACTCCCTCACCACTCCAGTATCACACTCCCTCACCGCATCAGTGCCACTCCATCACCACCCCAGTGCCACTTCCCCACCGCCCCAGTGCCACTCCCTCACCGCCCCAGTGCCACACTCCCTCACCGCCCCAGTGTTAAATACCCTCTCTTCCTTAGTGCCACTCCCTCACCGCCCCAGTGCCACAGTCCCTCGTCGCCCCAGTGCCACTCCCTCACTACCCCAGTGTTAAATACCCTCTCTTCCTCAGTGTCACACTCCATCACCGCCCCAGTGCCACACACCCTCACCGCCCTAGTGCTACACTCCCTCACCGCCCAAGTGCCACACTCCATCACCGCCCCAGTGCTACACTCCCTCACCGCCCAAGTGCCACACTCCATCACCGCCCCAGTGCCACACTCCATCACTGCCCCAGTGCCACACTCCCTCACCGCCCAAGTGCCACACTCCATCACCGCCCCAGTGTCACACTCCCTCACCGCCTCAGTGCCACACTCCATCACCACCCCAGTGCCACTCCCCCACCGCCCCAGTGCCACTCCCTCACCGCCCCAGTGCTACACTCCCTCCTCGCCCAAGTGTCACACTCCCTTACCGCCCCAGTGCCACACTCCTTCACCTCCCCAGTGCCACACTCCCTCATCACCCCAGTGTCACACTCCATCACCGCCCCAGTGCAACACTCCCTCAACGCCCCAGTGCCACACTCCCTCACCTCCCCAGTGCCACACTCCCTCACCTCCCCAGTGCCACACTCCCTCATCACCCCAGTGTCACACTCCATCACCGCCCCAGTGCCACACTCCATCACCGCCCCAGTGCCACACTCTCTCACCGCCCCAGTGCCACACTCCCTCACCTCCCCAGTGCCACCCTCCTTCACCGCCCCAGTGCCACACTCCCTCACCGCCCCAGTGCCACTCCCTCACAGCCCTAGTGCCACACTCCTTCACCGCCCAAGTGCCACACTCCCTCACCATCCCAGTGCCACACTCCCTCACCACTCCAGTATCACACTCCATCACCGCTCCAGTGCCACACTCCCTCATCGCCCCAGTGCCACACTCCCTCACCGCCCCAGTGTCACACTCCCTCACCGTCCCTGTGTCACACTCCTTCCCTGTCCCAGTGCCGCTCTCTCACTGCCCCAGTGCCACACTCCCCCACCGCCCCAGTGCCACACCCCCTCACCGCCTCAGTGCCACTCCTTCACCTCCCCAGTGCCACACTCCCTCATCACCCCAGTGCCACACTCCCTCACCGCCCCAGTGCCACACTCCTTCACCTCCCCAGTGCCACACTCCCTCATCACCCCAGTGCCACACTCCCTCACCGCCCCAGTGCCACACTCCCTCACCGCCCCAGTGCCACACTCCCTCACCGCCCCAGTGTCACGCTCCTTCACCTCCCCAGTGCCACCCTCCTTCACCGCCCCAGTGCCACACTCCCTCACCGCCCCAGTGCCACACTCCCCCACCACCCCTGTGCCACACTCCCTCACCACTCCAGTATCACACTCCATCACCGCTCCAGTGCCACACTCCCTCACCGCCCCAGTGCCACACTCTCTTACAGCCCAGTGCCACACTCCCTCACCGCCCCAGTGTCACACTCCCTCACCGCCCCAGTGTCACACTCCTTCCCTGCCCCAATGCCACACTCCATCACAGCCCCAGTGCCACACTCCCTCACCGCCCAAGTGCCACACTCCATCACCGCCCCAGTGCCACACTCCCTCACCGCATCAGTTCCACTCCATCACCACCCCAGTGCCACTTCCCCACCGCCCCAGTGCCACTCCCTCACCGCCCGAGTGCCACACTCCCTCACCGCCCCAGTGTTAAATACCCTCTCTTCCTTAGTGCCACTCCCTCACCGCCCCAGTGCCAAAGTCCCTCGTCGCCCCAGTGCCACTCCCTCACTACCCCAGTGTTAAATACCCTCTCTTCCTCAGTGCCACTCCCACACAGCCCCAGTGCCACACACCCTCACCGCCCTAGTGCTACACTCCCTCACCGCCCAAGTGCCACACTCCATCACCGCCCCAGTGCTACACTCCCTCACCGCCCTAGTGCCACACTCCCTCACCGCCCCAGTGCCACACTCCCCCACCGCTCCAGAGTCACACTCCCTCACTGCCTTAGTGTCACTCCCTCACTGCCCCAGTGCCACACTCCATCGTTGCCCTAGTGCCACACTCGCACATCGCCCCAGTGCCACACTCCCTCACCGCTCTAGTGCCACACTCCCTCACTGCCCCATTGTCACTCTTTCACTGCCCCAGTGCCACACACCCTCACCGCCCCAGTTCCACACTCCCACTCCGCCCCAGTGCCAAACTCCCACACCGCCCCAGTGCCACACTCCCTCAGTGCCCGAGTGCCACACTTCCTCACCACTCCAGTGCCACACTCCCTCACCGCGCCAGTGCCACTCCCACACTGCCCATTGCTAAATACCCTCACTGCCCCAGTGCCACTCCCTCACCGCCCCAGTGCCACACTCCCTAACCGCCCCAGTGCCACACTCCCTCACCACCCCTGTGCCACACTCCCTCACCGCGCCAGTGCCACTCCCTCACCGCCCCAGTGTTAAATACCCTCTCTTCCTTAGTGCCACTCCCTCACCGCCCCAGTGCCACACTCCCTCGTCGCCCCAGTGCCACTCCCCCACTGCCCCAGTGGTAAATACCCTCTCTTCCTCAGTGCCACTCCCACACCGCCTCAGTGGCACACACCCTCACCGCCCAAGTGCCACACTCCATCACCGCCCCAGTGTCACACTCCCTCACCGCCAGTAGTAGGGTGTAAGACGCACAGGGGAATTTTTTTTTTCTGGGAGAAAATTCCCCTGTGAGTCTTCGGGGTTTCAGGTGAATTTGGAAATTCCCCTGTGAGGTGTAAGCCACTCAGGTGAATTTTTGTTTTCGGGGAAATTCGTGTCTGGGAGTGAGGGTTTTCAGGTAAATTTTGTCAGTCACAGATTTTTAAAGTAAGGATTTCTTATGAGAAAAATAATGTCATACGAGTTTGTTAAAGTTCTTATGAGAAAAATAATTTCCGAGACTTAGAAGTTTGTTAAGGCCTTATGGGACAAATTCAAGTAACGTATGTAGCGCTTTAGGGTTTCCAGGAGAACTCTACGGACATGTTTTACATGTTTTCAACTTAGAAAAATCGTCTATGTAAGCCTTAGTTATTCATATAAATTTAGAAAATCACCTGTGTAAGTCATGGTTTTCAGGGTTTCGTACATCACACCCCCCTCCCTCCTCCCTTACCTCGCAATCTCTGGCGTCACCTTTATTTACTTTACGCCCAGCCAGCCAGACCTCTTATCTTATCTTATCTTCTTCATAATATCTCGACCATCCCTCCTCTCTCTCTCTCTCCTCCTCCTCCTATTTCCTTACAACTATTTTCAGAGTTTCAAATAATCATAGAAGTTTATTTATATATTTATGACCGAATTTGTAAAAGGATCATTTTCAGAGAATATTGTCTTAGATGTTTTGTTAAGGAAACAGACAACTTATCCATAACACTTAGTTTTATATCCATTTACGTCTATTTCATCTGTAAAGACCAAATTGAACAGAGCCCAGTTTTAAGCTCATATTTCATCATAGTCCAGTTTATACCTAAAAATGAACAGAGTCCACTTTGAGAGCAAAATTCGTCAGAGTCTACTTTGTGAGCAAAATTAGTCAGAGACAGTATTCAGCTCATATTTCATCAGAGTCCAATTATCAACAGAAATTCGCCAGAGTCTACTTTGAGAGCAAATTTCATCAGTGTCCTGTAATCTGTGAAAATTTGACAGAGTCCATTTTATACCCAATTTTCGTCAGAGACCATTTTATACCTAAAAATGAACAGAGTCTACTTTAATAGCAAAATTCATCAGAGTCCAGTTTTCTAGCAAATTTCATCAGTGTCCTGTAATCTGTGAAAATTTGACTGAGTCCAGTTCTTGATCGAAATTCATCAGAGTCCAGTTTATACCGAAAATTCGCCAGAGTTTACTTTGTGCCAAAATATTCAGAGTCCAGTTCATGATCGAAATTAATCAGAGTCCAATTAAAGACCCAAATTTGACAGAGACCACATTTTCGCTACTAGCAGTCCAATCCCCCTGAAATTTTAAACAGTCATATTTCAGACGTAGTAAATAAGATCAAGTCAGTTACTGAGCTCCAGCTCTTGTCCCCCACCCTCTTCCACCCTCAAGTCTTTGTAAATAAACCATCAATTTCCCCGAAATTTTTACCCTCTGTATTTCAGACATAGTAAATATGAAGTAACAAATATAAAACTCTAGCTCTTGTCCTCTGTCCAAGTTCACTCATGTAAATTCATTACTATCAGTCCAAATCCCCCTGAGATTTAAACACTCAACTACATTTTCAGACATAGTAAATAAGATCAAGTCAGTTACCGAGCTCCAGCTCTTGTCCCCCTGTATTTGCATATTTTCTCTATATTCAGCTGTGTTCTTCACATTTTGTCCATGTTTTCTATGTTCACTCCATGTTCTTCAAATGTTCACAGTCCCATTCAGTTCATATTTTCACAAGTATCTCCATTTTTTCTGTAATCTTTCTCTTAGTCTCATTACTTTCTCTACAAATTCTAGTCATATTTTCTATGTTTTCATGTTCATCACATGTTCTCTTTACAACTTTTATACTCAATATTCATGCTAACTTCCATATTTTGTGTTCTTTGCAATATTCATGTTCCTCTACAAGTTCATGTTCCTCACAAGATCACTTCGTTTTTTCACCTTCACTTACATGTTTTCTACATTCTTTGTCATATTCTCCATGTTCTTCACATGTTCAGTGTTCATTCTTTGTATTCCCTATTCTCCTTATCATGTTTTCATGTCCACTGTATTCATCAACTTTTCTTACATATGTTCTTTGCCATGTTCCCCATATGTTCTCTGGGTTTTTCCCCTATCTAACATTCCTTAACTAAAAAAATCTTTCACCAATCAACTAAACATAGTCACTTTCGTCATTTCTCAAGTAAACTTATTATCCAGTCAACTAAAAATAGTCAGAAATAGCCTCGTTCAACACTGTTCTTAACTAAAACAACCTTTCTCTTAGCTAAAAATTGTCAAAGGAAACTTTTTTCAGCACTTTCTTAACAGGCACTATGTTTCATCAAGAAAAATTGTCAAAGGAAACTTTCCAAAACTGTTCATAACTATCTTTTATCCATCGTCAATCAACTAAAAATAATAACTTTCATCATTTCTTAACTAAACTTATTCCCCAGTCATCAGAAAATAACCGTGTTCTTCATGTTTCATTGTCATTTCATAACTAAAATTATCCATCAATCAACAGAAAAAGTCATGTTCATCATGTTTTGTCTTTTGCTCAACTAAAAGTATTCATCGGTCAACTAAAAATAGTTACTTCATCATGTTTTCTCGTCATTTCTTAACTGAAATATCACTTCTCTCATCTGAAAATAGTCAGGATTAATCTCTTTCAACACCGTTCTTAACTAAAACAACCTTTCGCTTAGCTAAAAATTGTCAAAGGAATCTTCTTTCAGCACTGTTCATAACTAACTTTATCCATCGTCAAGTAAGAAAATATAGTCAAAGATATCTATCATCGTCGTTCTTAACTGACATTTATACTTTGTGGAGCACTAAAAATAGTCAAATGTAACTTTTTCAACACTTTCGTAACTAAAATTATATGTCGCTAAGTAAGAAAAATAGTCAAAGGTGCTCTCCGTTACACCAAAGTTACTCTTCGAGAAATCAAAGACACTCTTCAATACATTAAGGACTTACTCAAAGACACCAAAGTTACACTCAAAGACATCCTTCGAGACATCAAAGACATCCTTAAGACTTCAATGGGACTCTTCCATTCATCAAAGACATTCTCTAAGCCCTCAAAGTTATTCTCAGAACAATCAAAAGTTATTCCAAGGCAACAAAAGTTATTCTCAGAACAATCAAAAGTTATTCCAAGACAGCAAAAGTCATTCTCAGAGCTATCAAAATTATTCTCGGAGTCATCAAAGGTATTCTCTAACTCACTTTTGGTCATTAAAGTTAATTTCTATGTTATAAAAGTTTGTCTCAGAGACATCTAAAGTTAATCTTAGAGTTATCAAATGTAATCTCTAACTCACTTTTGTTCATCAAAGTTGATCTCAGAGTTAACAAAGGTAATCTCTAACTCACTCTCGTTCATCAAAGTTGTTTCAAAGACATCAAAGTTAATCTCAGAGTTATCCAAAGATATTCTCATGTCCACAAAGTTAATCCAAGAGACGTCAAAGTTAATCTCAGACATCTTCGTTCATAAAAGTTATTCTCAGAGACATCTAAAGTTATTCTTTAAGACAACAAAGTCTTTCTCAGAGTCATCAAAGTTTTTCTCAGAGTCACCTTTGTTATTCAAAGAAGCCTTCTGAGACATCCTCGTTCAACAAAAACTGTCCTCAGAGCCATCAAAAAGTTAAATACAGTCGTCAAAGTTATTCTCTAAGTATCTTTTCGTTCATCAGAGAAGCTTTCTAAGACATCTTTGTTCATCCAAGTTGTTCTCTAAGACATCAATCTTGTTCTCTAAGACATCAAAGATGTTCTCTAAATCATAAAAGTTAATCTCTAAGTTACCTTCGTTCGTCAGAGAAACTTTCCAAAACATCTTTGTTCATCAAACTTGTTTTCAAAGTCATCAAAAGTTAATCTAAGACATCTTTTTTCATCAAAGTTATTTTCAGAGACATCTAAAGTTATTATGTAAGACATAAAAGTTATTCTCAGAGTCATCAAATGTTATTCTCGAAGTCATCAAAGATATTTTCAGAGACATCTAAAGTTAATTTCTATGTTATAAAAGTTATTCTCAGAGACATCTAAAGTTAATCTTGGTCATCAAAGTTGTTCTCTAAACATCAATGTTGTTCTCCAAGACATCAAAGATGTTCTCAAAATCATAAAAGTTATTCCCAGAGCTATCAAAGTTATTCTCAAAGTCATCAAAGTTATTCAAAGAGCTAACAAAAGTTATTCTCAGAGACATCTAAAGTTAATCTTGGTCATCAAAGTTGTTCTCTAAACATCAATGTTGTTCTCCAAGACATCAAAGATGTTCTCAAAATCATAAAAGTTATTCCCAGAGCTATCAAAGTTATTCTCAAAGTCATCAAAGTTATTCAAAGAGCTAACAAAAGTTATTCTCTAAGTAACCTTTCGTTCATCAGAGAAGCTTTCTAAGACATCTTCGTTCATCAATGTTGATCTCTAAGTCACCTTGGTTCATCAAAGAAACTCTCCTTCTTCCATCAAGTTATACTTTAAGACAACATTGTTGTTCTCTAAGACATCTTCAGGCATAAAATTTCTCTCCAAATGTAACTAGTTCAGCTTTTCATATCAAACTTACACTTCTGTTAAATATATTTTCTTAGACATTTTACCTTTTAAACTGTTCTCTGAACTACACTGTTCAAACCTACGTAACCTATCCTCTCCACCCAATGTTACTTAGTTAACGTAACGTTCCTAAACCTAACTTTACCTATCCTATCATAACTTACCTTACCTTACCTATCTTACCTAACTTTACCTATCTTAGCTAACTTAACCAGCATAACCTAACTTTACCTATGTTACCTTACCTTACCTATCTTACCTAACCTAACCTAACTTTACCTATGTTACCTTACCTTACCTACCTTTCCTAACTTTACCTATCCTAACATAACTTACCTTACCTTCCCTATCTTACCTAACTTTACCTATCCTAACATAACTTACCTTACCTACCTTACCTAACTTAACCTGCTTAACCTTACCTTACCTTACCTTACCTTCCCTATCTTACCTAACTTTACCTAACCTAACCTAACTTTACCTATGTTACCTTTACCTTACCTTACCTACCTTACCTAACCTAACCTAACTTTACCTATGTTACCTAACTTAACCTTCATAACCTAACTTTACCTATCCTAACATAACTTACCTTACCTTCCCTATCTTACCTAACTTTACCTATCCTAACATAACTTACCTTACCTACCTTACCTAACTTAACCTGCTTAACCTTACCTTACCTTAACTTACCTATCTTACCTAACTTTACCTAACCTAACTTTACCTATGTTACCTTTACCTTACCTTACCTATCTTACCTAACCTAACCTAACTTTACCTATGTTACCTAACTTAACCTTCATAACCTAACTTTACCTATCCTAACATAACTTACCTTACCTTCCCTATCTTACCTAACTTTACCTATCCTAACATAACTTACCTTACCTACCTTACCTAACTTAACCTGCTTAACCTTACCTTACCTTAACTTACCTATCTTACCTAACTTTACCTAACCTAACCTAACTTTACCTATGTTACCTTACCTTACCTATCTTACCTAACTTAACCTGCATAACCTAACTTTACCTATCCTAACCTAACTTACCTTACCTTACCTATCTTACCTAACCTAACCTAACTTTACCTATGTTACCTTACCTTACCTTACCTTACCTATCTTACCTAACTTAACCTGCATAACCTAACTTTACCTATGTTACCTTACCTTACCTTCCCTATCTTACCTATCCTAACGTAACCTAACTTGTCTTACCTAACTTAATCTTACTTTCCCAAACTGATGTATCCTAACTTATCTAGTCCAACCAGACATGATCTAACTTGCATAAGTATTCCTTCTTGTCTTTTGTGTTTCGTCAATCAGTGTCTCATATTCAATAAATGATAACAAACATAATAAATACAACTTATGGGCAACTTGTTGAACTTTAACAAATAACCCTTGATCTGCAAAAATGACCATTTGAGAAATTAGCCCTTGAAACGAGTAAGTTCCCATATATAACAAAAATCCTTTGAAATGGTTAAACACCCAATCTTAAACAAATAACACTTGAAATGCAAAAACGTCCATTTGAGAAATTATCCCTTGAAATGAGTAAATGCCCATATATAACAAAAATTCTTTGAAATGCTTAAATATCCAATCTCTAACAAATAGCACTTGAAATGCATAAGTGACCATTTGAGAAATTATCCCTTGAAATGAGTAAAATGAATATGAGACACTGATTGACGAAACACAAAAGACAAGAAGGAATACTTATGCAAGTTAGATCATGTCTGGTTGGACTAGATAAGTTAGGATACATCAGTTTGGGAAAGTAAGATTAAGTTAGGTAAGACAAGTTAGGTTACGTTAGGATAGGTAAGATAGGGAAGGTAAGGTAAGGTAACATAGGTAAAGTTAGGTTATGCAGGTTAAGTTAGGTAAGATAGGTAAGGTAAGGTAAGGTAAGGTAACATAGGTAAAGTTAGGTTAGGTTAGGTAAGATAGGTAAGGTAAGGTAAGTTAGGTTAGGATAGGTAAAGTTAGGTTATGCAGGTTAAGTTAGGTAAGATAGGTAAGGTAAGGTAACATAGGTAAAGTTAGGTTAGGTTAGGTAAAGTTAGGTAAGATAGGTAAGTTAAGGTAAGGTAAGGTTAAGCAGGTTAAGTTAGGTAAGGTAGGTAAGGTAAGTTATGTTAGGATAGGTAAAGTTAGGTAAGATAGGGAAGGTAAGGTAAGTTATGTTAGGATAGGTAAAGTTAGGTTATGAAGGTTAAGTTAGGTAACATAGGTAAAGTTAGGTTAGGTTAGGTAAGATAGGTAAGGTAAGGTAAAGGTAACATAGGTAAAGTTAGGTTAGGTAAAGTTAGGTAAGATAGGTAAGTTAAGGTAAGGTAAGGTTAAGCAGGTTAAGTTAGGTAAGGTAGGTAAGGTAAGTTATGTTAGGATAGGTAAAGTTAGGTAAGATAGGGAAGGTAAGGTAAGTTATGTTAGGATAGGTAAAGTTAGGTTATGAAGGTTAAGTTAGGTAACATAGGTAAAGTTAGGTTAGGTTAGGTAAGATAGGTAAGGTAAGGTAAAGGTAACATAGGTAAAGTTAGGTTAGGTTAGGTAAAGTTAGGTAAGATAGGGAAGGTAAGGTAAGGTAAGGTAAGGTTAAGCAGGTTAAGTTAGGTAAGGTAGGTAAGGTAAGTTATGTTAGGATAGGTAAAGTTAGGTAAGATAGGGAAGGTAAGGTAAGTTATGTTAGGATAGGTAAAGTTAGGAAAGGTAGGTAAGGTAAGGTAACATAGGTAAAGTTAGGTTAGGTTAGGTAAGATAGGTAAGGTAAGGTAACATAGGTAAAGTTAGGTTATGCTGGTTAAGTTAGCTAAGATAGGTAAAGTTAGGTAAGATAGGTAAGGTAAGGTAAGTTATGATAGGATAGGTAAAGTTAGGTTTAGGAACGTTACGTTAACTAAGTAACATTGGGTGGAGAGGATAGGTTACGTAGGTTTGAACAGTGTAGTTCAGAGAACAGTTTAAAAGGTAAAATGTCTAAGAAAATATATTTAACAGAAGTGTAAGTTTGATATGAAAAGCTGAACTAGTTACATTTGGAGAGAAATTTTATGCCTGAAGATGTCTTAGAGAACAACAATGTTGTCTTAAAGTATAACTTGATGGAAGAAGGAGAGTTTCTTTGATGAACCAAGGTGACTTAGAGATCAACATTGATGAACGAAGATGTCTTAGAAAGCTTCTCTGATGAACGAAAGGTTACTTAGAGAATAACTTTTGTTAGCTCTTTGAATAACTTTGATGACTTTGAGAATAACTTTGATAGCTCTGGGAATAACTTTTATGATTTTGAGAACATCTTTGATGTCTTGGAGAACAACATTGATGTTTAGAGAACAACTTTGATGACCAAGATTAACTTTAGATGTCTCTGAGAATAACTTTTATAACATAGAAATTAACTTTAGATGTCTCTGAAAATATCTTTGATGACTTCGAGAATAACATTTGATGACTCTGAGAATAACTTTTATGTCTTACATAATAACTTTAGATGTCTCTGAAAATAACTTTGATGAAAAAAGATGTCTTAGATTAACTTTTGATGACTTTGAAAACAAGTTTGATGAACAAAGATGTTTTGGAAAGTTTCTCTGACGAACGAAGGTAACTTAGAGATTAACTTTTATGATTTAGAGAACATCTTTGATGTCTTAGAGAACAAGATTGATGTCTTAGAGAACAACTTGGATGAACAAAGATGTCTTAGAAAGCTTCTCTGATGAACGAAAAGATACTTAGAGAATAACTTTGACGACTGTATTTAACTTTTTGATGGCTCTGAGGACAGTTTTTGTTGAACGAGGATGTCTCAGAAGGCTTCTTTGAATAACAAAGGTGACTCTGAGAAAAACTTTGATGACTCTGAGAAAGACTTTGTTGTCTTAAAGAATAACTTTAGATGTCTCTGAGAATAACTTTTATGAACGAAGATGTCTGAGATTAACTTTGACGTCTCTTGGATTAACTTTGTGGACATGAGAATATCTTTGGATAACTCTGAGATTAACTTTGATGTCTTTGAAGCAACTTTGATGAACGAGAGTGAGTTAGAGATTACCTTTGTTAACTCTGAGATCAACTTTGATGAACAAAAGTGAGTTAGAGATTACATTTGATAACTCTAAGATTAACTTTAGATGTCTCTGAGACAAACTTTTATAACATAGAAATTAACTTTAATGACCAAAAGTGAGTTAGAGAATACCTTTGATGACTCCGAGAATAATTTTGATAGCTCTGAGAATGACTTTTGCTGTCTTGGAATAACTTTTGATTGTTCTGAGAATAACTTTTGTTGCCTTGGAATAACTTTTGATTGTTCTGAGAATAACTTTGAGGGCTTAGAGAATGTCTTTGATGAATGGAAGAGTCCCATTGAAGTCTTAAGGATGTCTTTGATGTCTCGAAGGATGTCTTTGAGTGTAACTTTGGTGTCTTTGAGTAAGTCCTTAATGTATTGAAGAGTGTCTTTGATTTCTCGAAGAGTAACTTTGGTGTAACGGAGAGCACCTTTGACTATTTTTCTTACTTAGCGACATATAATTTTAGTTACGAAAGTGTTGAAAAAGTTACATTTGACTATTTTTAGTGCTCCACAAAGTATAAATGTCAGTTAAGAACGACGATGATAGATATCTTTGACTATATTTTCTTACTTGACGATGGATAAAGTTAGTTAAGAACAGTGCTGGAAAGATTCCTTTGACAATTTTTCTTACTTAGCGACATATAATTTTAGTTACGAAAGTGTTGAAAAAGTTTCCTTTGACAATTTTTAGCTAAGAGAAAGGTTGTTTTAGTTAAGAACAGTGTTGAACGAGGCTATTTCTGACTATTTTTAGTTGACTGGATAATAAGTTTAGTTGAGAAATGACGAAAGTGACTATGTTTTTAGTTGATTGGTGAAAGATTTTTTTAGTTAAGGAACGTTAGATAACATGTAAGGGGAAAAACCCAGAGAACATATGGGGAACATGGCAAAGAACACATGTAAGAAAAGTTGATGAATACAGTGAACATGCTGGGAATATGAACTTACAGAGAACATGAAAACATGATAAGGAGAATAGGGAATACAAAGAATGAACAATGGACTTGTGAAGAACATGGAGAATATGACAAAGAATGTAGAAAACATGTAAGTGAAGGTGAAAAACGAAGTGATCTTGTGAGGAACATGAACTTGTAGAGGAACATGAATATTGACAAAGAACACAAAAATATGGAAGTTAGCATGAATATTGAGTATAAAAGTTGTAAAGAGAACATGTGATGAACATGAAAACATAGAAAATATGACTAGAATTTGTAGAGAAAGTAATGAGACTAAGAGAAAGATTACAGAAAAAATGGAGATACTTGTGAAAATATGAACTGAATGGGACTGTGAACATTTGAAGAACATGGAGTGAACACAGAAAACATGGACAAAATGTGAAGAACACAGCTGAATATAGAGAAAATATGCAAATACAGTATGATTATTGAAGGTTTTGATACGTTGGGGATTGATACGTTGGGGATGAGAAGGGTAAAGTAATTACTCAGATAAACAGATAGGCTGGAGAGGGACTTGATCGAATATATTTATGTCTGATGATCTAAGGCTGAGGAAATGGAGCTTTGCTAATGTCCAGATTAATTTTACTTCGTTAGAAAATAAGGTGATCTTAAATCTCAGGTGATTTAGTTGGAAAATAAAGAACTTGCACAAATGAACTAAGCTGGGGCACAAGAGTTGAAACTTGATAACTGAACTGGTTTTTATTTACTATGTCTGAAAATGTAGTTGGGATGATTTGGACTGAGAGTAATGAATTTACAAAAGTGATCTTGGACAGAGGACAAGAGCTAGAGTTTTATAATTGTTTACTTCATATTTACTATGTCTGAAATACAGAGGGTAAAAATTTCAGGGAAATTGATGGGTTATTTACAAAGATACGAAAGAGAACTAAGGTGGGGACGAGAGCTGGAGCTCAGTAACTGACTTGATCTTATTTACTACGTCTGAAATACAGAGGGTAAAAATTTCAGGGAAATTGATGGTTTATTTACAAAGACTTGAGAGTGGAAGAGGGTGGGGGACGAGAGCTGGAGCTCAGTAACTGACTTGATCTTATTTACTAACTTTGAAGTATGTCTGCTTTTAATTTTAGGGAAATTGATGGGTTATTTACAAAGATACGAAGGAGAACTAAGGCAGGGACGAGAGCTGGAGCTCAGTAACTGACTTGATCTTATTGACGGAGTCTGAAATACAGAGGGTAAAAATTTCAGGGAAATTGGACTGTTACTAACGATCTTGTATAAACGAAATAAGGTGGGGGACAAGCGCTGGAGCTTGATAACTGTTTTGATCTTATTTACGGAGCCTGAAATACAGAGGGTAAAAATTTCAGGGAAATTGGACTGATACTAACGAAGATACGAGAGAGAGCTAAGGCGGAGGACAAGCGCTGGAGCTTGGTAACTAAATTACTGTATTGAACTACGTTTGAAATATGATTATTTTTAAATTTTAGAGGGATTGGAATGATAGTATTCATTATATGACAGGGGACTAAGGTGGGGGAACGTGAGCTAGAACATGCTTACTAACATGATTTATTTGTGTAAAACTGACTTGCTTAATGAAAAGGAGCAAACATACGATGTTGGAAAATAGTTGAACTGAATGAAAGGAGAGAGAGAGAGAGAGGAGGGACGGTCCAGATATTATGAAGAAGTTAAGATAAGATAAGAGCCGACTGGCTGGCCGGGCGTAAGGTAAATAAATGTGACGCGAGAGATTGCGAGGTAAGGGGGGAGGGAGGGGGGGGTGTGATGTACGAAACCCTGAAAACCATGACTTACACAGGTGATTTTCTAAATTTATATGAATAACTAAGGCTTACATAGACGATTTTGTAAGTTGAAAACATGTAAAATATGTCCGTAGAGTTCTCCTGGAAGCCCTAAAGAGCTACATACGTTACTTGAATTTGTCCAATAAGGCCTTAACAAACTTCTAAGTCTCGGAAATTATTTTCTCATAAGAATTCCATACTTCTAAAATCTGTGACACAAAATTTACCTGAAAACCCTCACTCCCAGACACGAATTTCCCCGAAAACAAAAATTCACCTGAGTGGCTTACACCTCACAGGGGAATTTCCAAATTCACCTGAAACCCCGAAGACTCACAGGGGAATTTTCTCCCAGAAAAAAAAAATTCCCCTGTGCGTCTTACACCCTACTACTACCGCCCCAGTGCCACACTCCCTCACCGCCTTAGTGCTACACTCCCTCACCGCCCAAGTGCCACTCCCACACCGCCCCAGTGCTACACTCCCTCACCACCCAAGTGACACACTCCATCACCGCCCCAGTGCCACACTCCATCACCGCCCCAGTGCTACACTCCCTCACCGCCCTAGTGCTACACTCCCTCACCGCCCAAGTGCCACACTCCATCACCGCCCCAGTGCCACACTCCATCACTGCCCCAGTGCCACACTCCCTCACCGCCCAAGTGCCACACTCCATCACCGCCCCAGTGTCACACTCCCTCACCGCCTCAGTGCCACACTCCATCACCACCCCAGTGCCACTCCCCCACCGCCCCAGTGCCACTCCCTCACCGCCCCAGTGCTACACTCCCTCCTCGCCCAAGTGTCACACTCCCTTACCGCCCCAGTGCCACACTCCTTCACCTCCCCAGTGCCACACTCCCTCATCACCCCAGTGTCACACTCCATCACCGCCCCAGTGCCACACTCCCTCAACGCCCCAGTGCCACACTCCCTCACCTCCCCAGTGCCACACTCCCTCACCTCCCCAGTGCCACACTCCCTCATCACCCCAGTGTCACACTCCATCACCGCCCCAGTGCCACACTCCATCACCGCCCCAGTGCCACACTCTCTCACCGCCCCAGTGCCACACTCCCTCACCTCCCCAGTGCCACCCTCCTTCACCGCCCCAGTGCCACACTCCCTTACCGCCCCAGTGCCACTCCCTCACAGCCCTAGTGCCACACTCCCTCACCGCCCCAGTGCCACACTCCCTCACCATCCTAGTGCCACACTCCCTCACCACTCCAGTATCACACTCCATCACCGCTCCAGTGCCACACTCCCTCATCGCCCCAGTGCCACACTCCCTCACCGCCCCAGTGTCACACTCCCTCACCGCCCCTGTGTCACACTCCTTCCCTGCCCCAGTGCCGCTCTCTCACTGCCCCAGTGCCACACTCCCCCACCGCCCCAGTGCCACACCCCCTTACCGCCTCAGTGCCACTCCCTCACCGCCCCAGTGCCACACTCCCTTACCGCCCCAGTGCCACACTCCTTCACCTCCCCAGTGCCACACTCCCTCATCACCCCAGTGCCACACTCCCTCACCGCCCCAGTGCCACACTCCTTCACCTCCCCAGTGCCACACTCCCTCATCACCCCAGTGCCACACTCCCTCACCGCCCCAGTGCCACACTCCCTCACCGCCCCAGTGCCACACTCCCTCACCGCCCCAGTGTTACGCTCCTTCACCTCCCCAGTGCCACCCTCCTTCACCGCCCCAGTGCCACACTTCCTCACCGCCCCAGTGCCACACTCCCTCACCACCCCTGTGCCACACTCCCTCACCACTCCAGTATCACACTCCATCACCGCTCCAGTGCCACACTCCCTCACCGCCCCAGTGCCACACTCTCTTACAGCCCAGTGCCACACTCCCTCACCGCCCCAGTGTCACACTCCCTCACCGCCCCAGTGTCACACTCCTTCCCTGCCCCAGTGCCACACTCCATCACAGCCCCAGTGCCACACTCCCTCACCGCCCAAGTGCCACACTCCATCACCGCCCCAGTGCCACACTCCCTCACCGCATCAGTGCCACTCCATCACCACCCCAGTGCCACTTCCCCACCGCCCCAGTGCCACTCCCTCACCGCCCCAGTGCCACACTCCCTCACCGCCCCAGTGTTAAATACCCTCTCTTCCTTAGTGCCACTCCCTCACCGCCCCAGTGCCACAGTCCCTCGTCGCCCCAGTGCCACTCCCTCACTACCCCAGTGTTAAATACCCTCTCTTCCTCAGTGCCACTCCCACACCGCCCCAGTGCCACACACCCTCACTGCCCTAGTGCTACACTCCCTCACCGCCCAAGTGCCACACTCCATCACCGCCCCAGTGCTACACTCCCTCACCGCCCTAGTGCTACACTCCCTCACCGCCCCAGTGCCACACTCCTTCACCTCCCCAGTGCCACACTCCCTCATCACCCCAGTGCCACACTCCCTCACCGCCCCAGTGCCACACTCCTTCACCTCCCCAGTGCCACACTCCCTCATCACCCCAGTGCCACACTCCCTCACCGCCCAAGTGCCACACTCCTTCACCTCCCCAGTGCCACACTCCCTCATCACCCCAGTGCCACACTCCCTCACCGCCCCAGTGCCACACTCCCTCACCGCCCCAGTGCCACACTCCCTCACCGCCCCAGTGTCACGCTCCTTCACCTCCCCAGTGCCACCCTCCTTCACCGCCCCAGTGCCACACTCCCTCACCGCCCCAGTGCCACACTCCTTCACCACCCCTGTGCCACACTCCCTCACCACTCCAGTATCACACTCCATCACCGCTCTAGTGCCACACTCCCTCACCGCCCCAGTGCCACACTCTCTTACAGCCCAGTGCCACACTCCCTCACCGCCCCAGTGTCACACTCCCTCACTGCCCCAGTGTCACACTCCTTCCCTGCCCCAGTGCCACACTCTCACTGCCCCAGTGCCACACTCCCCCACCGCTCCTGTGTCACACTCCCTCACCGCCCTAGTGTCACTCCCTCACTGCCCCAGTGCCACACTCCCTCACTGCCCCAGTGCCACACTCCCCCACCGCTCCAGAGTCACACTCCCTCACCGCCTTATAGTGTCACTCCCTCACTGCCCCAGTGCCACACTCCCTCGCTTCCCTAGTGCCACACTCCCACATCGCCCCAGTGCCACACTCCCACACCGGCCCCAGTGCCACACTCCCTCACCGCCCCAGTGTCACACTCCCTCACCGCCCTAGTGCCACACTCCCTCACCGCCCCAGTGTCACTCGTTCACTGCCCCAGTGCCACACACCCTCACCGCCCCAGTTCCACACTCCCACTCCGCCCCAGTGCCACACTCCCACACCGCCCCATTGCCACACTCCCTCAGTGCCCGAGTGCCACACTTCCTCACCACCCCAGAGTCACACTCCCTCACCGCCTTAGTGTCACTCCCTCACTGCCCCAGTGCCACACTCCCTCGCTGCCCTAGTGCCACACTCCCACATCGCCCCAGTGCCACACTCCCACACCGGCCCCAGTGCCACACTCCCTCACCGCCCCAGTGTCACACTCCCTCACCGCCCTAGTGCCACACTCCCTCACCGCCCCAGTGTCACTCGTTCACTGCCCCAGTGCCACACTCCCACACCGCCCCAGTGCCACACTCCGTCAGTGCCCGAGTGCCACACTTCCTCACCACCCCAGTGCCACACTCCCTCACCACGCCAGTACCACTCCCACACTGCCCATTGCTAAATACCCTCACTGCCCCAGTGCCACTCCCTCACCGCCCCAGTGCCACACTCCCTAACTGCCCCAGTGCCACACTCCCTCACCACCCCTGTGCCACACTCCCTCACCGCACCAGTGCCACTCCCTCACCGCCCCAGTGTTAAATACCCTCTCTTCCTCAGTGCCAGTCCCTCACCGCCCCAGTGCCACACTCCCTCGTCGCCCCAGTGCCACTCCCCCACTGCCCAAGTGTTAAATACCCTCTCTTCCTCAGTGCCACTTCCACACCGCCTCAGTGCCACACACCCTCACCGCCCTAGTGCTACACTCCCTCACCGCCCAAGTGCCACACTCCATCACCGCCCCACCCAGCAAACACAAATCATCTACATAACGTTCGCCTATCTCTTCCCATAGGTGTGGGAATGATTTGCATTGAGAATGGTGCAGGAGAGCCTTTGAGAAACTTTTACTCAAAAAATCCAAACACAAGGTTTAATTATAAATTGTTTTTCTACAATTATTTTCTTCCAAATGTAAAACAAATAGTTTTTACATGTTTAAATATAAAATTTATGGTGTTTTTTTGTAAAAATTCATTAATAAATTGTGAATGATATATATTGGCTGAGTGAAACCTTTAAAATCCATTTAGTTATAATATGAACAGAAAAAAGTAGTTTTCCAAATTTTCTAAAAATCGCTCTTTTTAACACAATTTGACTCCTTATGCATTCCACTAAACACTATATCATGTTTAAATATATAATTTATGTATTATTCCCTAAAATAATTTATATAAATTATATAAGTTGCTGGAAAGTGGTGTGAAAGAATCTGAAAACTTTTTGTTGTGTTATAATTGGAAGTTCTTATTAACTATGTCTCAAGTTCACAGTTTATCAAACAAGAATATTAACATTCGTCAACTCTTAAAATCTTATATGTTATCTTGCTGGTGCAAAATGGGTGAATCTTTAGGAACAGCTAGTATCTATATATCACAAATGGTGTTTTCCCTAACTCAAACAATGTAGGGTTTATTATTCTACACATATTTCTAATGACTCTTAGATGTTTACATTCTCTGAAGTATAATTGTGAAGGCTGTGTCCATCACTCTCAACACAGATTCTTAAACTCCTCTCTGCAGGTTCAACTATATAATTAGTTTCCATTTTGAATCTCCATGGACATTTGTATCCAAAATGAAACCAATGTGGTTTCCTTCAGCGCCTTCAGCCAGCACATTTGCTCATTCATTTCCACAGATTCCAACATGGTAGGGGATTTACAGAAATTTGTATATTCATATTGTTATATAATAAAAATATGAATGCAGTTCAATATGATAAGACAAATACATGAGTTTATGATAAATTCGTTTTCTGTGATATACCATTGATATGCTCTTTTTTTCTTTAAACGGCAGACTAAACTAAAGTGCTCACATCAACATATTTGATGTATAAATGGTCAACGCTCAACAGAGTTAGTATAAATGTATTAGTATAAATCTTACTTGTCTCATTGTTAATTCACATTCAATGTCAACTTGTGGTTTTGATGTGGCACGTTTGGCCAAGTCACCCCACCCCATTATGCACCCCATACCCATCTTGTGGGCGGTTGTGGAAAGGGTTACAGAGGCACATAATGGGCTCAGGGACTGAACCCCACAATTCATTTAGCTAAGCAAGTTACAATCTTGATGAGCTAGTTACAAAATTCAATATAAGTCATCACATCAACAATGGGTTCGAGATCGACCTCAAGTACAGGTTCTAAATTAAGCAACTGACATATGTGGAGAGCTAGTATCAAAATTTATATGTTTGTCCTGCACACCGCCCCCCATCCAGTGGGCAGCGGTGGATAGGTTACAATCACTTAGTTGTTATCTACAGTTAGCGAACTGGGGATATTTGGCTAAAATTTCTGGTAGCAGATCATTTTGAATGAAATATTGACACATCGCTGGAACATTGGTTATAGAATTGTCTCTAAATTCATGTATCTTTTCGCACTCCATCACATAGTGACGGAGGGTGTGCGAATAATTTTGTTGACACAGTTTACATTTGGTCAGGTCTACATCAGCAGATAATGAGAATTCCCAGAGATACTTGTAACCGAGTCTAAGCCGAGCAGTAGTAACATCTAGAAGTCTGCTGATTTTATTGGATGATCCATAGATGTGTGGCTCCTCTTGTATGATAGTATGATGATAGATGGAATTACTAGTTCCAGTTTCCAGTTTAATTCCAGTTTCTAGGCAGGCGATGAGTACTCACAATAACCTTAATTAAGCGTCAAAACAAAAATGTGTATACTCTATTTACTCTCCTGACCTTAGTTCTCGAGCTATGTATTTCATTTTGGTACCAACGTGTTCGCAATAACATTCTCTAGAAGAACATCAGTAAAAACGGTCACCAAAAGTTATATGAATACCAGCACCCAATAAATACCTACGTAGATGACTCGCCGTGAGTGCCCAAGAGCAACAAAATGTTTTTACTCTTGGGATTGTTATCACTTTCACACTTGTCCTACAGCGTTAATTTTGGTATCAATGGACTCGCAATGAAATTCCCAACACGGTGATATGAATATAAACGTAGAATAATGGTCTCTGCCCACCCGCAAGAGTGTGGGAAGTGGCGGAACTGTTACCCAGTATTGGTGACACGACGACACATGGGCGATACAGCGCTTTGAAAGTTTATAATTATTTCACTGTCCTGACATTATTATTGTATGCACGTCATTCATTTTTGTGCCAATGTTTTCGCAATAGAATGTTCTATGAGCCCGTAGGTAAAAAAGAGCAACAAAGCGTAAGATAGAATAGCACCATATATATAACAACGCTGGTACATATCAGTGAGCGTCAAACACACACGAAATGTGTGTGTTTGATGGTGGTCAAACGAAGTTTGATGTGTTTGATCAGGTGATGTCCTGATCCGCCTAATTAAAGTATGAATTATGTTGAGAAAAAATAAGAAAAAAGGGAAAAAACAGGGGTGGGAGAAACATGACAGAAAAAGAGTAAAAATACAATTTGGTCAACAAAACAGCATTGTTTAAAATAAAAGATATGGATTGACATTTTGGTGGTTAGGTAGGTTACATTGAGTTAATTAGGTAGTACTTAGTGTTTATCTGTTATAGATAGGAGCTGCCTGGTATGGGCCAATAGGCCTTCTGCAGTTACCTTTGTTTTTATGTTTTTGCCCTGTAACCTAAATGGTTAGAGAGGCACATATATGGGCTTAGGGACTGAACCCCACACTACATTTAGCTAAGCTGGTTACAATCTTCATGATATAGTTACAAAATTCTGTATAAGTCGTCACATTATCAATGGGTTCGAGATCAACCACAATTTCCTGAATGGATATAACAAAGGGGATATTAATGGGGTATTAAAATTGTCAACACACGATAGAACACGAAACAATGGGTATAAATTGGATAAGTTTAGATTTAGGAAAGACTTGGGTAAATACTGGGTCAGTATAACAGGGTTGTTGATTTGTGAAATTTTTCTTAACTTATAAATTTATCTTTATTTATCTTAAACTGGTTGGGAGAGGTACAGTTTTTAACATAATTGGGAAGGTCATTCCACATTCGAGGTCCCTTGATTTGTAAAGCATTTCTAGTTTGACTAAGTTGTACTCTTGGAATATCAAATAGGTATTTGTTTCTGGTGTGGTGCTCATGGGATCTGTTACAACCTTCTAGGAAGCTTTTAAGGTCAGGATTGACATTACAGTGCAGCGTTTTATATATATAAAATACACATGAGAGTATGTGCAGGGACTTAATATCTAACATATTTAGAGATTTGAGTAAGGGGTCCATATATACTGCCCGGTTGCCTGAAATGCTATATGCCTACTATAGTGGCTTTAGGTATTGTATGCACTAGCTCTATCTATAAATCCAACATTATGTTTGTAAATCAACTATGTATGTACTTTCCTGAATAAAATTGACTTTACTGTATACTTATATTCTCTGTGGATTTGTTATCCCCTATCGTTTGGGAGAAAAAAAATGACTAATACGTTCGGCGAATGACTTTGACTTCAACTTCACTTTGACTTCGTTCATGTCATCGTATTTTCCGTATAAAGGTTATGACAATGCAATTATATTATTGTGTGCAAATAAGTTGGAAATTTCATGTACCCTAAAAATAGTAAAATAAAGAATAAGAATAATTAAATAATTGTTGTAGTAAATTGTCACACGTTCATCATACGCAAACGAACACACAGTTTGGAGCATCAGTACAACAAGACCGCCGCCATTTTAAAACACGGCTTCGAATGTAAGTAATGTTTTTCTCGTACTAACACTGTGTTATGCAATAGATTAGGTCTTGAATTCACAAATTTAGTTGTTACATCTGACAGAGTATGTTAGACGGTGTAATGCTGGTCCATGTTGACGTATTTGTGGGCTTGGTTGGTTTAAATTTGATGGCACACAATATGGGCACCCCACAACATGCTGTTGAAGTTGGAATGCATGGCATAGGCTCCTCACACAATGTTCTTTATGTGGTCCTCAGGTGATAGTTTTCTATTTAGAACCACCCCTAGATCTCTTTCTTTATCAGAATTCCTTAAAGATTTCTCACATGGTTTTCCTAATGATAGATTGTGGGCTGTAAGGGACAGGTGGGATGTATTGATTAGTTGATAGAAGTTCCAGTCCACCTGTAGACAGGGATCTCACATCAGCTTGTATATTATACAAGGATAAGATTTGATAAATTCAGTTATTTGACTGAACACTGGCTCTGTTTAAATCAGAGATTTAAACATACATAGTCTAACCTAGCTCCATAACTAACTGCCATTAGCCGGCTCTGTTTAAATCAGAGATTTAAACATACATAGTCTAACCTAGCTCCATAACTAACAGCCATTAGCCATTAGCCATCCATGCACAGCCATCAGCCGGGCCATAGACCGGCTATTTTGTTTTTTTCCCAAGCCGGTCTTTGGCCCGTGTTTTTTTTCGATGCCTCAGTGGCCCATGCACAGGTCCGTTCAAGGGGATTAAATAGCCGGTCTATGGCCCCTGGGTTTTCTCAAATTTTCTTTCATAGCCGGTCTATGGCCCCTGGGTTTTACGAACTTTTTTTTCCCAAGCCGGTCTATGGCGTGTATGTTACATAAACCAAATTTTTCACTTTTGACAATTGAGCACCTGCTACATCCAGATTCTAGGGAGGAAAGGAATATAATATAATATCTAATATATCTATCTGTGTGAAATAGATTAAATCCATTTATTTGATATTCAGCTAATAGTTCTGTATTTTCTACATTCATCCATGTTTTGGTAAGTGCAATAATATGTATTGTTTCATTGCAGATTAGAGATTCTAGATAGTTCTAGATTTCCGAAGTACTGAAACGTGCGCCATACAGGCTTGGTAGATCTAGGTGCAAGGTAAAATTATTTACATTTACTTTTTTTTTTATTTATATGCATATATATATATATATATATTATATATGTGTGTATATGTATTTGTATGTATATAAATTTGTGTGTAAATCACGGAAATTAACTTGAGGAAACTGGCAACCAAAAACCAGTAGGCAGTCTACTGTATTTTATCAAACCCTTATTAGAATAATAGATCTTGTAATAATTTTGCAAAAATAGTGGCATTTACTATTTTTAAAAGATTATTAAAAAATTTACCGATATGGTGCATTCGGAAGACAAACCAAATTTTTTCACTATACATACATATATACATACATACGTTGGTACATATATCTAATTGATTTTTTCTAACAGTTAAACAGAAAATAGTTTAATGGTATTTATTTATTACATTAGAAAGTTATAAAATGTAATGTTGAGATTGAAAGACATACATTATACTCTATTGCCTTAAAGTTTATGCATTATTGTAACAGGTACAAATGCTGTCCTAGTTGGGAGGTGCATATTGTAATGACACAGTGAGATATATTTACATATCAAGTATTGCTGATATGTTGAAGCATGTACTGAACAAGATTGGTGGAAACAGATACAAGGTTAATATTGCTGTAGTCTAGTCTAATTCAATCATTTTTAGTAAGCTTTGAGAACATTTGAAATCGAGTTCATGAACCGTTTCAATGTTCTTATTTTCTTCTAGATTATATCTTAAAGTATATTTAAATGTTATTGTTATTAAATGTTATTGTGACATTGCATTGCAATTGAGCTATGTTGTTTACCATACCGTTCATTTCGTGAGTATAAGTATAGATGCCACACTTGTGACAGGTAAAACCATGCCTTTTTTGAAAAACAGCACCGTCTGTTGCACGTAAGAGCATCCCACACTATATTATGTTGCGATATTATTTCAATATTTCCGATTGCATTGATAATTTGAATTTTCATAGATTTCAATTTATTTTCGTTTCGATTTAATAATTTTGTGTGACATTGCATTGAAATTGAGCTGTGTTGTTTACCATACTGTTCATTTCATGAGTATAGTTTATTTTTTTATTTTTTTCATTTCATTTTTTTAGCTGTTCTTATTTTTCAGTGATGGGAATATCAGATCATTTGATGTCCCCAATTTTCTGATGGAAGCATCAGACCATTATAGAATGCATCAGATGAGGTAGTTTGGAATGGTGGGGAGGACGAGAGGGGGGGATGGTGGGGAAGACGAGGGGACAGAGGAGAGGGTAATGGTGGGGAGGACGAGGGGACTGGGGAGTTGGGGATGGTGGGGACAGGGGAATGCTGGGGAGGACAAAGGGACAGGTGAATGGGAGATGGTGGGGGAGGAAGAAGGGACAGGGGAGGGGAAAATGATAAGGAGGACGATGGGACAGGGAAGTGGGGAGGATGTGGGGACGGGGAAGTGGGAAGGACGAGAGGACTGTGGAATGGGGAATGGCAAAGTGAATTATAATTATATATATTAATTAATTCTTATAAATTTCCAGAAGCCTGTATCAACACCCACACTAATGCAACTGAAAGAGATGTTGAGACAAGTATTGCTGATATGTTGAAGAACGCCCCAAACAAACTCGGTGGAAACAGATACAAGGTAAAGTTTGCCAATTTGCTGAAGTCTAATTCAATTTCTTTTTAGTAATCTTTGAGAACATTTATGCTATGAATAAGATAAAATAATGTAGCTGATTTTGACTAAATATGTAAATATGTAAATATTATATAAATATATATTTATAATATATATATATATGTATATATATATATATATATATATATATATATATATATATATATATATATATATATATATATATAATATATATTATATAAATTATTTATATATATATTATTTATATATATATTATATATATAATTATATAGGTCATATGTTTTTGTATTTTTGCTGATTTGTTAGTAAGTAATAAAAGAAATATAAATTATTTGATTTTTTTACCCTTAAATTGGTTTTAATATTTAAATTGAAAACAATAATATAATATAAAAAAATATAAGAAAAATAATAATACATTATAAAATAAAATATAATAAAAATAATATAATATAATATAAAATAATATAATTTAATTTCAAGAAATTTAACTTTAAACACAAAGATGTGAAAAGGGTTCAGATAAGGCTCAAACCTTTCACAAGAGATTCATATTGGTGTATGAATGGATTATGAATGACTCATGTTAGGAGTGTAAAGTTGCCACAACATCTCAAATTAGTGTTAGATACATATGTCTTGGTTATAAGTTTTGGAAACCTATTTAAGTCCACACACAATATCGTATCTGATACGATAAAACAAGCGTTTCCAATCCTTTCAAATACTTTCCAGATATGTTGTGGCAAGCTAAAATTGTTTGCTGGGCAGTGTCACACTCCCTCACCGCCCCAGTGCCACACTCCCTCACCGCCGTAGTGCTACACTCCCTCACCGCCCAAGTGCCACTCCCACACCGCCCCAGTGCTACACTCCCTCACCACCCAAGTGCCACACTCCATCACCGCCCCAGTGCCACACTCCATCACCGCCCCAGTGCTACACTACCTCACCGCCCTAGTGCTACACTCCCTCACCGCCTAAGTGCCACACTCCATCACCGCCCCAGTGCCACACTCCATCAGTGCCACACTCCCTCACCGCCCAAGTGCCACACTCCATCACCGCCCCAGTGCCACACTCCCTCACCGCCTCAGTGCCACACTCCATCACCACCCCAGTGTCACTCCCCCACCGCCCCAGTGCCACTCCCTCACCGCTCCAGTGCCACACTCCCTCACCGCCCAAGTGTCACACTCCCTTACCGCCCCTGTGCCACACTCCTTCACCTCCCCAGTGCCACACTCCCTCATCACCCCAGTGTCACACTCCATCACCCCCCCAGTGCCACACTCCCTCACCGCCCCAGTGCCACACTCCCTCACCGCCCCAGTGCCACACTTCCTCACCTCCCCAGTGCCACCCTCCCTCACCGCCCCAGTGCCACTCCCTCACAGCCCTAGTGCCACACTCCCTCACCGCCCCAGTGCCACACTCCCTCACCACCCGAGTGCCACACTCCCTCACCACTCCAGTATCACACTCCATCACCGCTCCAGTGCCACACTCCCTCACCGCCCCAGTGCCACACTCCCTCACCGCCCCAGTGCCACACTCTCTTACCGCCCCAGTGCCACACTCCCTCACCGCCCCAGTGTCACACTCCCTCACCGCCCCTGTGTCACACTCCTTCCCTGCCCCAGTGCCACTCTCTCACTGCCCCAGTGCCACACTCCCCCACCGCCCCCGTGTCACACTCCCTCACCGCCCTAGTGTCACTCCCTCACTGCCCCAGTGCCACAATCCCTCACCGCCCCAGTGCCACACTCCCCCACCACTCCAGTGTCACACTCCCTCACCGCCTTAGTGTCACTCCCTCACTACCCAAGTGCCACACTCCCTCGCTGCCCCAGTGCCACACTCCCACATCGCCCCAGTGCCACTCTCCCACACTGCCCCAGTGCCAAACTCCCTCACTGCCCCAGTGTCACACTCCCTCACCGCCCCAGTGCCACACTCCCTCACCGCCCCAGTTCCACACTCCCACTCCGCCCCAGTGCCACACTCCCACACCGCCCCAGTGCCACACTCCCTCAGTGCCCGAGTGCCACACTTCCTCACCACCCCAGTGCCACACTCCCTCACCGCGCCAGTGCCACTCCCACACTGCCCATTGCTAAATACCCTCACTGCCCCAGTGCCACTCCCTCACCGCCCCAGTGCCACACTCCCTAACCGGCCCAGTGCCACACTCCCTCACCACCCCTGTGCCACACTCCCTCACCGTGCCAGTGCCACTCCCTCACCGCCCCAGTGTTAAATACCCTCTCTTCCTCAGTGCCACTCCCTCACCGCCCCAGTGCCACACTCCCTCGTCGTCCCAGTGCCACTCCCCCACTGCCCAAGTGTTAAATACCCTCTCTTCCTCAGTGCCACTCCCACACCGCCTCAGTGCCACACACCCTCACCGCCCTAGTGCTACACTCCCTCACCGCCCAAGTGCCTCACTCCATCACCGCCCCAGTGTCACACTCCCTCACCGCCCCAGTGCCACACTCCCTCACCGCCTTAGTGCTACACTCCCTCACCGCCCAAGTGCCACTCCCACACCACCCCAGTGCTACACTCCCTCACCACCCAAGTGCCACACTCCATCACCGCCCCAGTGCCACACTCCATCACCGCCCCAGTGCTACACTCCCTCACCGCCCTAGTGCTACACTCTCTCACCGCCCAAGTGCCACACTCCATCACCGCCCCAGTGCCACACTCCATCACCACCCCAGTGTCACTCCCCCACCGCCCCAGTGCCACTCCCTCACCACCCCTGTGCCACACTCCCTCACTGTGCCAGTGCTACTGCCTCACCGCCCCAGTGTTAAATACCTTCTCTTCCTCAGTGCCACTCCCTCACCGCCCCAGTGCCACACTCCCTCGTCGTCCCAGTGCCACTCCCTCACTGCCTTAGTGTTAAATACCCTCTCTTCCTCAGTGCCACTCCCACACCGCCCCAGTGCCACACACCCTCACCGCCCTAGTGCTACACTCCCTCACCGCCCAAGTGCCACACTCCATCACCGCCCCAGTGCCACACTCCCTCACCGCCTTAGTGCTACACTCCCTCACCGCCCAAGTGCCACTCCCACACCACCCAAGTGCCACACTCCATCACCGCCCAAGTGCCACACTCCATCACCGCCCCAGTGCCACACTCCATCACAGCCCCAGTGCCACACTCCCTCACCGCCCAAGTGCCACACTCCATCACCGCCCCAGTGCCACACTCCCTCACTGCCTCAGTGCCACACTCCATCACCACCCCAGTGCCACTCCCCCACCGCCCCAGTGCCACACTCCCTCACCGCCCAAGTGTCACACTCCCTTACCGCCCCAGTGCCACACTCCTTCACCTCCCCAGTGCCACACTTCCTCATCACCCCAGTGTCACACTCCATCACCGCCCCAGTGCCACACTCCCTCACCGCCCCAGTGCCACACTCCCTCACCGACCCAGTGCCACATTCCCTCACCTCCCCAGTGCCACCCTCCTTCACCGCCCCAGTGCCACACTCCCTCACCGCCCCAGTGCCACTCCCTCACAGCCCTAGTGCCACACTCCCTCACCGCCCCAGTGCCACACTCCCTCACCACCCCAGTGCCACACTCCCTCACCACTCCAGTATCACACTCCATCACCGCTCCAGTGCCACACTCCCTCACCGCCCCAGTGCCACACTCCCTCACCGCCCCAGTGCCACACTCTCTTACCGCCCCAGTGCCACACTCCCTCACCGCCCCAGTGTCACACTCCCTCACCGCCCCAGTGTCACACTCCTTCCCTGCCCCAGTGCCATTCTCTCACTGCCCCAGTGCCACACTCCCCCACCGCCCCTGTGTCACACTCCCTCACCGCCCTAGTGTCACTCTCTCACTGCC